>NC_082648.1:70069323-70372353 GCF_028023285.1 Balaenoptera ricei
ATTAAAATTGTTTAAAAACTACATACTTAATTTGGGAATTTTCTTCTTTTTGTAGTCACCTAGGGCAATGACTTAATCATAAATATGTGAGTGATTTCTGTTTGGACAAAAGAAACTTAGTAGCACGCTGTGGCTTTGCCACAGATAACTTTGCTGATGATTTTTAATTTATAAGTTGTAGTCTTACTTTGAAATAACCATCTCCTCTACTGCCTTTCCCTGCGGAAGGCATCTTAGATTCTTTGCTCTTACTTTTCCCCCTACCTGGAATCGCTGGTCTTTGGAAGACTGCTTCCTTATCCTCAGTTTTTAGAGATCACACCCATTTCCCTATTTCTAAGATATCCCTGTTTAAATTAGCCTCATTCCCTCCATCTTACTTTGTTTTATATTGTTTGTAGCACTTATCACCTGAAGTTAATTCATTTCTTCTATTGTGTGGTCCTCCCATCCCCACTCCACTCCCCACTTCAAACATAAGCTGCGAGTGGGTGAGAACTTGTATGTATGTACAGTTGTGCCAGCCCCCAGTAATGTTTCTGGCACAAAATAGGTGCTTAATAAACCAATACATTTATGAATTAACAAATGAACCACTAACCAAATGAGTAAATGTATATTCTAGACATAATTATGTATTTGTTGACTATTAACTATTAATTGGACTATAAGTACTTGAAAAAATGTCAGTCAGTTTCGCTGGAAATATGCCTTAATATTCAAAGTAATTTCCTGCTATAATTTTTTTTCATCATCTGTGTTTAAAGACTATGGGTAAGATGGGATAACATTATAATGATGTTTTCCTGGTGCTTAAATTACTAGTTGGATGCATTTCTCTGGAGTGATTCCAGTGTAAATATATTTTCATTTACTAATGCCACAATCAAAGCAAAACTTTGGGAGAGGTGAGGTGGGTTGAAAAACAGCCTGGCTATTAGAAGTTTCCATTGAGCCATACTTTGTTATATTGGTGGTGGGATGGGGGGTTGGATATAAAATACATATGGTGTTTTGCCTATTAAATTTGAAGATAATCATAATTTATTTTACTATATGTTTTTCATACTTTGTATTTTTTTAACTTTTATCTTTCAAAAAGATAAGGATTCAATTTTCTATGGACTCATAGTGCCAAGGCCTAATTCGTAGCGTGTGAATGTTGGTTTGCAGTGAAAGGTGAAACTTGGTGTGAAAATATTTGTTAAGTATTTGCCACATGGCGGGCACTGTCTTAAACACCCTACGTATACAAACTCATTTAATCCTTGTCAACAAATCCAGGAGATATTATTCTCCCCCATATTACAGATGAGTAAACAAAGGCACAGAGTGTTAAATTACAGGGCACATAAGCAAATTTGGGATTGAAAGAGGCTACACATTTTTATGCATTAAAAAGTGATATCTCAAAACCCCTTTCATTCTTCATATACAGCTATTAATTACCCAAATAAATAGATGTTGGTACCCATGAGCCTTCTCATCCTCATCTTCTAGTTGGGAGGGACTCTGATTTCAGGACCTGACACCCCATCTCCTTATGGGAAAGAAAGAAGACAAGAGAAGCATCCAAGTTTGAAGGATAGGTCTGTTTGAGAGCCATGCTGTGTGGGCAGCTATTAATGGGGTGTCTTATAATATTGAGAAATCATGATTATTTGGAGTGAAACATAAATGGTATACAGAAAATGTAGATTTTTAAGTGTGACTATTTGTGAAAACACTGTTACTGATTTTCCCATGTATGAATTTATTAACAGGAAGGGTATAAAAGAACATTATATGTGAATAAACCATATATACTTAACTGTTTTAAGAAGCAGAGTGTTTACTGATACATTCTGATGACTATTAAGCCTTTTTATAGCTTGGATCTACTTATCTTCTTTTTTATTTCCAGTTCTTCTATGTCATTTATCAGTGCTTTTGTATTTGAATGAAGTCTTTATTTTAAGATGATTTCTTACAGTTTTTGGTTTAGTAAGTATACAATAATTTCAGTCCACGAAGACCCCTACCAAGATTTGAAAGAGCTTCAAGTCTTTGTAGGTGATCTTAAGATAACATAGTTCTTGGCCTTATGATGAACTGTATGTGTATATCAGCTTTGAGACATATTTTTGTTTTAGGCTTTCATTGTATTAAATCCCCTAGTTTGATGAAATGTTGGAGTATAAAGGAAATAAATTTGCTTTCTTAAAAATGTTTTATGAGAGTTTTTTCTCTCATTGTGGTACTTCCTGACGGCCTGATATTATGTCATATATAATTGGAATGACACTCAGCCTGAATACTTCTTTCTCTTTTGGCAGCATGGGGTAACCTTGGAAATGTTCTCAAGAGTCAGAGCAAAATTTCTGAAGCTGAAAGCGCCTATAGAAACGCTTTGTATTACCGAAGCAACATGGCTGACATGCTTTATAATTTGTGAGTATGCGTTGCTTTCTCTGGTTTGGTTCATCTTTGAAACATGTGGCGAGAGGGGCTATTGATTTAACTGCTGGAAATGGAGATGATGGTAGCTGATACTCTGAAATAGTCTTTTCATGAATCATGCCTCTGAGATTAGTAAATGGATGGTATTTGTGATCTCTCTTTTGGGCCACATCATTGATATTCATGTGTATTGATATAATATGGCTGAGGTTTTTTTTTTGAAGTACTATGCCATATAACATAAAAATTGGTTTAAATGCTTTTAGCTTTTTTTTTTTTTTAAAGTTCACATCATTAGTACTTGGTTGGGCTCGTAAAATAAGGCTGCTATGTATGATACTCTACGTAATTGATATCTTGATTTTTAATAATAGATTTTATCCTTTGTTAAAGAATTGCTGGTGTCAAAGTATATATAGAACATGTACTAAACCTGGGGAGTTATCAAATAAGATAATGTTTTTCTTTTCTTTTTCTACCCCCTCCTCCAATGGTAGTGACAATTAGGTTGGGATAATGGGATAATTTAGAATGTCTGTGTATGTTGGGTTAGAAAAATCCCTGGGGAAAAATCTGTTCTGTTATTTGAATGGAAAGGCCCAGGGGGTGCAGTTAGATGTGAGTGGATAAATGCAAATTAAACTGAAATCCTTTTTCTGTCTCTTGTATTTATGACACTCTTTTATTTATAAGTAATAGAAACTTAGTCTAAACTTGCTTAAACACAAAAGAGAATTTATTAGCCCCCATAACTGAAAATTCCTGGGGTTGACTAGATGAAGGCACAGTTAGATCCAGGTGTTTTATTATGTTTCGGGTGTTTGTCTCCATTTTGTGTCTTTGGTTTCTTTTGGGTTCACTCCTTTCTCTGTGGGACTCTAAGTTAATGAAATGACTCCTGCACTTTTATGCATATAGACTCTTCTCAGTCTCTGAAGGAGTTGTCTTGGTGTCTCTATTAATCCTGGAAAAAGATCTCTGACTGACCTTTCTGGGATCATGGATCGTTTCTTAAATGAAACTTCAGGCCGTGTGTCCGGGGCTATAAGAGCCCTCCATTGACAGTGCCTCTGGGGTTGGAATGGAAAGGAGGAGGACCAGTTCCCTGTAGGAGGGGACCAGGCATATAAGATGTCTACTGCTTGTGTTTAACGACTGCTATGTAATATTGACAACATTAAACTAATTTGTCAGCTTCATTTTTAATGTGCATTTGTGTTCTGGTTATGTCTAATCTTTTGTACTGGCTAAATCTAAAAGCACAGATGTAAAAAATTTTTGTAAAAAAACACCAAAATATCTAGATTTTTAAGGGAAAGCAGACAAGATGAGCTCAGTTTAACTTCCTGTTTGTACATTTACCTTTCTTTAACTTCCTAGACTTTAACCCTGGGGTCTCAGTCTCCTGGCCTATAGTCTAAATTAGGTCAGCATGTGTTTTGTGTTGACCTGCACAGTGTTCAATTTTCTCTTTTTTACCTGGGATGCCTTCAGGGGGAGCACTCCCTCTGCAGTTTACACACCCCTGATATTCACTCTCTGCTGTGTTTCATACTTCGTCATTTTCCCTGAAGTAATTTGAGATTGCATCTTTTTCTTTATTTGAATGGATATATCTAGATACAACTACAAAGGCTTTCCCCCCATGTCTTCTTCATCTAAATAATGTGATGTTCCTATATTATTGATTAGTATTGATTATTGAATAGTATTTTTATTTCATGAAAAAGAACCTTATCAGTTTGATAAATTTACACAAACATTCTTTTTTTTTTTTTTTCTTTTTTTTTGCCTCTGAAAATAATGTTGTCAAAGGGACCTCTTGTCTTGCAATGTGGGAATCCAGTTTGCTTCTGGTGCCCATTCTTCATACATTGTCAGGGGAGAAAGTAGCTGAACAACCAGCATCCCTTCTTTGAACTTGTTTTTCTCTCTCTCATCTATAGCCACTGGTTGAAAAGTTACCTACCTTCTGGTGTTACTTGTTGGGCAAGGGTTGAAAGAAAAAGGAAATGTGTCCAACCAGGCTTATTCTTTGCTGAGAAGAGAAATGTATTCAATTAGATGAATATACTTTACATGTAATTTAAAAGCTGCATCTTATAACTTACTCTGTGGATGCATATGTAAACTGTGAAAGCATATAGATACATCTCCCTAAACCCCAATGAAAAATTCTTGCTGAAGAAGTGGTTATTAACAAGATTTGGTTTCTTCCCCCCTATTTGTAGGAAAAGGGATATGGCATAATGCCATTTATAGTTTCAAAATAATTTTACTACTGTGACAGGTTTTTTTAACTATACTTAACTGTTAGCTCAAATGGAGAGGCCTAAATTCCACAAGAAATGTCGGCAATAATTTTGAAGGATTACATAACCCATGTGGTTGACAGAATTCTGATACATAACTAATTATGTTTCAAAATAGGTATTATTCAATGATTTTTAATCAAATATTAATAAGACACACCAAGATAGATACTTTACAACCTGTAATATCATAAATATGTCTGGCATCATATGTCCCTAGGAGCAATCTTATTTTTTTTTCTGTTTATTTACATAGTTAGGAAAAAAGCCAGGTTTTCTCATGAACAGTTAGAGACTATGTGACAAAGTTTTTTTGAGATATATATATGCTATTTTCATCACAATTTTTAAAAATTTATTTATTTTTATTTTTGGCTGCATTGGGTCTTCATTGCTGGGCACGGGCTTTCTCTAGTTGTGGCGAGTGGGGGCTACTCTTCATTGCGGTGCATGGGCTTCAGTAGTTGTGGCACGCGGGCTCAGTAGTTGTGGCTCGTGGGCTCTAGAGTGCATGCTCAGTAGTTGTGGCACACAGGCTTAGTTGCTCCGCGGCATGTGGGATCTTCCAGGACCAGGGATCGAACCCGTGTCCCTTGCATTGCTGGGCAGATTCTTAACCACTGTGCCAGGGAAGCCCTCATCACATAATTTTTTCTGACATACAGAAATTGCTCCTTGTTCTATTTCAAATCCTGAAAGAAAAAGAGTTTGCTTTGCTCAGTTTTACCAGTAAACTTAACCAAACAACATTCCTTTGTGGTAGCAGCAGGTGTTAATCACATTTCATATTATCAGTTAAAGTTAAAGATGTTTTATAACCAAAACCTGAAACTAATGAAGCTATTGTGTTGTGTTAGTTAGCATGAAATACCCATATTTATTAATGAGTTTTAGAAGCTGTTGAGAATCATAAACTCCTGTTAGTTCCTCTACTTAACTTTAAATCAGTAACCTAGATTTTTTTGAACACATTCAATGTTCATAGATCTACGTGCTTTGTAAATTATTGAAAAAAATTCCTATTGCTAGAAAATTTTATTAGCAATATAACTTGGAGACATGCATCATTATGTAACTTCAAAACAATAATTACTAAAGAGAGGTACACTACCACTGGCCAGACACAGGATGATTCTAAGAGGCCAGAGATAATCTTTAAATTAATCCTTGTAATTTTATATTTATGTTTATATTTAAAAAATATAACTAGCACGTCTAAATATTGTTCTAGGAGAGAATAGAGAAAAAAGGAATGATTTGGAAAAATATTAAATAAGTAATAGTACAAATAATATATGGTTATATCTGAAGTTTAGGAAACATTGCATTAAAAGATTTTAAAACTGAGGACATGTTTTTTGCAGCATTAATACCAAGTTATATCTAAGAGGTACATATAAATGGTTATATTTCTTATTTATAAAATGATGGAATAATTTTAACTTTTTTTCTTTGGGAGCAATTACTTGAATTACTTTTATGTGCCAACCACTTTTCTTAGTTCCTTACATATGTTATGACAGTTTATCTTCACATGAAGCCTACAAAATGAGGAAAATGCAGAGGTAATTTGTGTAAGATCACCCAAACAGTAGAGGAGCCAATATTTGAGCTTAAGATGTTCTGACTCTATAACCCTGCAACAATTGTATTTTTGCTCAAGCTGGCAGAAGTAAACCAAGGGTGTGGGGACAAAAAATCACAGTATACAGCTGTCAAATTCAGAAAAAAAATTAATTCAAATCACTTTTCATATAGAAATAAAATACTTGGAATTACATCTAACAGAAAATGTAAGTTAATTTTTTTTTTTTTTTTATGATAGTTTACTGAACTCATGCTGTAGAATTTTGTTAAAAAGATCATGGGTTTGCACAACTGAGCTAAGAGTTGCTTTCAAGAAGAAGATACTGCAGAAATTGTTTTTAATTATCACATTGTTTTGATATCACTTCAATCCATAGTTACAGGTTATAGACATATAATGTGAAATTTAAAGCAGTGCTTAGGTTCTACTTTTCTGTGTTGAGGTATAATTGACATATAAGATTTTATTAGTTTCAGATATACAACATAATGATTTGATATTTGTATATATTGCAAAATGATTACTACAGGAAATCTAGTTAACATCTGTCACCATACATTGTTACAAATTTTTTTTCTTGTGATGAGAACTTTTATTTAGCAACTCTCTCTTAGGAACTTTTAAATATGCGGTATGGTGTTATTAACTAGTCACTATGCTGTATGTACGTTACATCTTCAGGACTTATTTTATAACTGAAGTTTCTACCTTTTGACCCCCTTCACCCATTTTGCCTACCTCCCCCCAATTCTACTCTTAATAGCAATAGATGTAGTACATTTATTGCATAGCCTTATATTTAGCCTTTTATTCATATTATCAAATTTATTAAAATTCAGTAGTTCCCACAAGTAATTTTAAGACCAGGTTTAACAGATCTGCCTTATGATGTTGGTTTCTCTTTTCAGGTATAATAAATTTTCAGGGACAAAGCAGACGGACCACCAGTCAATGATTTACACTGTCAAATCTTATAAATACGTAGTCGACTTTCAACCTTTTAACTGCACCACTCACTGCCATTTGAAATACAATTGATTTCTCCTCTGAAAAATGCTCTGTTCTTTCACTGTTATAGATTTGCCCCAGTCAGTCTGTTCCAATTGCCACCGAAACAGGGAATTCAATAGAGCATTGAATATTTCATTAGGCATTAGATTTCAGAATGCAGATGATAAATGTAATGTGGTTTAATCAATTCTTGATTATCTTACATAACAGAGGGGATTATTTCTGTGGATAATAGAGATTTTGCCACCATAAGTTAGTTGTCATTTTTCTTCTGTAAGCATCTAAGTAATCATCTAATCTGAGAAACTAGGAAAGGAGCAATACAGTAAACTAATAAATTTAAGGCAAGTAAAAAGAAAATGTTAATGAAGTAGAATATGGAGAAACAATGGGAAGTAATGAATAAATGTAAGAGCTTGTTCTGTAAAAGATCAACAATATATGGCAAAGGTAATGGACAAAATAGAAAATCTCAAATATACAATACAATACTGAGAATGAGAAAGGGCCTGCATCCAGATGTATGGAAGCTTAAAATAACAAAATGTTAGTTATGTATATGAAAATCTTAGTAATATGAATGCTTTTCTGGGAAAATATAAATGATTAACATTAGCCCAAGAAGAAGCAGGCAATCTGAGTCAAAAACCTTGGAAAAATTTGAAAACCATATTAAAGAAGTTTCTCTCCAAGGAACCAAGTTAAGGCATTTCACAAGTAAGTTCTATCAAATCATTAATCAAATGGTATTTCTTGCATTAGTTACACTTCTCACTTATTTTTGTGAAGCTAGATAAAACTGATGGCAAAAGGTCTGATGATACTTAAAACCAAAACACAGGGGCTTCCCTGGTGGCGCAGTGGTTGAGAATCCGCCTGCCAATGCAGGGGACACGGGTTCGAGCCCTGGTCTGGGAGGATCCCACATGCCGCAGAGCAACTGGGCCCGTGAGCCACAACTACTGAGCCTGCGCGTCTGGAGCCTGTGCTCCGCAACAAGAGAGGCCACGATAATGAGAGGCCCGCGCACCGCGATGAAGAGTGGCCCTCACTTGCCACAACTAGAGAAAGCCCTCGCACAGAAACGAAGACCCAACACAGCCAAAAATAAATAATAAATAAAATTTAAAAAAAAAAAAAAAAAAACCAAAACACAAAAGAGAATAACAAAAACAAAACTCAAAAAACAAAACAAAAAGCAAACAAGCAAGAACAAATAACAGAACCAAAACAGGCCAATAGACTTATGAATATAAATGTAGACATATCTTAAAATTAATATACTGGATGCAGCAGCATATTAAAGATTAAAACACCACTATCAGATGGGATTTATTCTAAGTTTTATAGTGGAGTATTCAATACCACAATTCAATTGCTATACTCTTTCAATTTAAAAAGTCAGAAGAGGAAAAAATTTATGATCATTTCTAGAAGTTCCAGGAAGGCTTTCGATCAACATCTGCCTCAGAGAACAAGACATAAATAAACTAGGAATAAATACTTCTATAACATAAAGATTGTCTGTCTAAAGTTATAGAAATACCATATTTAATATTGAAGTACAAAGGTCATTACCATTCATATTCAGCTTCATGAAGTAGTGGCGATTTCTTATTGGTCATTATATCTCTCCATATCTACAGGAGTTCTGACTATATTTGTTGCTTTTATAAATGAATTATGAAATTCATATCAGAGCAGAGGAGATTCCATATGTCACTGTAAGTGGTAAGATTAGTAATGGGTATTAGCCACATTCTTTGAATTGTGTAAGTATATGTTGATCATTGTCATTAAACAATTCTGGGTTATGACAGCCTTCTTGAATTAGGTGTCTAGAGTTGTTATCTTGAAGGTTCAGAAACAAAGACATTTATGTTAGCGTTGGTTTGTGTATTAGTTTCTGTAACAAAGTACTGCAAATTAGGTGGTTTAAAATAATAGAAATTTATTATGGCACAGTTCTGGAGGCTAGCAGTTCACAATGAAGGTGTCCACAGGGCAAGCTCCCTCTGAAACCTTTAGGGGAATCCTTCCTTGCCTCTTTCCTGTGGTTTGCTGGCATTCTTTGGAGTTCCTTGGCTTGCAGCTGCATGACCCCAGTCTCTGCCTTTGTCATCACATGACGATCTCCCTGTGTAACTTTGCCTTCACATCCTCTTATCTGGATACCAGTCATATTAGATTAGGGGCCCACCCTTGTTATCACATTACATCTGCAGTGATCCTTTTTCCAAGAAAGGACATATTCTAAGGTATTGGGGGTTACAAGTTCAACGTACCTTTTTTGGGAGAGACATAATTCAACCAATAGTTGCCTATTGGGAGCTTCATTTTAAGAGGCAGAGTGACACATAGTGGTACCATTCTACCTATCCCCAGTACCAAGCACAATGCCAAGCACATGAGTTTTTAACGGGGGGTAGGGGTTGAGGAAGCTAAAAATTTGCATAGAATTTCAACAAGTTTATATATCTCATGATGCCGAGAACTCTGTCTTCAAAGGAAGTAATTTAGGAGGATAGAGCAGTGAGGGAATGTGGGGTGCAGAGTTGTCACCACAGATCTAGTTCTAATGAGAGATTTTTTTGTTTGTTCAGGACCAGCTTTTGAGGACCCTTGAGAGGTTAGAGGGATCAGAGATTACAGAATGGAAGTGGTGGGACTATCTGATAATGGGGCTGAGCCATTCCTTGAATCCCTGTTGAAAACAAGGCATGAGAAGCCTGTGGAAGTGAGGTCTGTAGAAATGAGGAGGAAAGTAACCCTTGGCCAAAAGGCTAGAGTCCAGGGCAGGGTTTCCTGCCAAGTTCCATGGATGTATGTATGTATGTGTGTATAAAGGATGGAGGGAGGTGTTCAAAGGATACCAGGTAAGCAGACTGGTCTCCCAAAATAGACAATTCAGGAGAGGCTATCAAACAGGAGGGCCAGGAGGTGCTTGCCATGTCTGATATCAAGTGAATGGGACTGAGAAATTTTGGTGAAATTCCGTTGGCTTGGAGTCACCAGAGATCTGGATACACAACTCATCTGGCCCTTTAGTGATTCCTGGAAGGAGATGAGACAGCTTGTAGGTACCTACCTACCTGTTCACATGGCAAGAGCAAAGCCTAACACTTATTACATACTTTCATTTTGTTTTAATTGATCACTTTTACCACTTAATTTATACTCAAATAGAATCTTGTTGAAAACATTGAAGCAGTACTGAAGAATAAGGAGTAAAGCATAAAAGTTATTATTGCATTCCTTACACATCTTTTTCCCTCCTCTAGTATATATCTTTTCACTTTTTTCATAAGCATTTCTATATGTAGTTACAACATGTAGTTATACAAGCATACTTTTAACTTTTTCCCCTGTGTATGTGCATCACCAGTGATTTTTTTACTTCTGGATGTATATACAAATGTGTCATAATTTTCATGACCGTCTCTGCTTTCATTAACATTACACTGTTTCAGTTGGGGCTGTTACATAGGCAGCATTAATAAATGTCCAATGGAATGGTTTCAAAACAATGTTGCTTCAAAACCATGTTTCCGTAATTACCAGTGGAGTTTATTTTGTTTATTAGCTCTTTGTAATTTTCCTGGGAATTAATTGTTCAGGTTTCTTGCCTACTTCTTTATTGAGAAGTTTTTCTTGTTGATTTGTGGTGTTTAAGGTGAAAATGTGTCCCTCCGCCGCACTTACATGTATAACACAAACATCTTTTCTGCAGGTATTTTCTCCTAGTTTTTGCTTGTATTTTTACTTTTCTTATGATAATCCTTATTGTATATAACTTGAATCTCTCTCTCTATATATAAAAAAAATCCACAGACCCTTTCCTTTAAAACCTCTGTATTTTGTGTCTCTATGAAAACCATTCATAGGCTAATATTTTTAAAAGTTATTGTCCATTTTTTGAATAGTTTTAGAATTATTTTTGGATTTTTTCTTTAGGTACTTAGCCCACCCTGGATATATTATTTTTTGTATTAAGGTTTGTTTTTTTTTTTTCCAAAATGAAAACTAATGTCCCCATGATAATTTATTGAATGCTTCTCACCTAGGCTGTTGGTGTGTAACCCTGGAGTCATTGTTATGGGCTTTATTTTGGTCTTTTGGTAACCCACACCAAGAACAATTTGTTTTATTTACTGTAACTTCTAGTATATTTTATATTTTAAGGCAAGTTTCCCATTCTTTTTATTTATTTTCAAGCAATTCTCGATTATTCCTCTGTGTTTTGTCTTTAATATGAACATGATCATAGCCTTGTTAAATTGCATTAGAAGTCTGTTTGGGCTTTTAATTGGTTTTCCAGTGACTATATGTTCAAGGGAGGTAAACTGACATTGTTATAGTCTACAAGTTTCCCTTCTAGATATGTGTATTTCTATATTTATTTCAATTTTTAAATTTCCCATATTGAAAATACTGTATTTTGGTTCAAAAAGGCCTCACATATTTGAGGTTGATTTATTCTTTTTTTTTTTTTTTAACATCTTTATTGGAGTATAATTGCTTTACAGTGTTCTGTTAGTTTCTGCTGTATAACAAAGTGAATCAGCTATATGCATATGTATATCCCCATATCCCCTCCCTCTTGCGTCTCCCTCCCACCCTCCTTATCCCACCCCTCTAGGTGGTCTCAAAGCACCGAGCTGATCTCCCTGTGCTATGCAGCTGCTTCCCACTAGCTATCTGTTTTACATTTGGTAGTGTATATATGTCAATGCTACTCTCTCACTTCGTCCCAGCTTACCATTCCCCCACCCCATGTCCTCAAGTCCATTCTCTACATCTGTGTCTTTATTCCTGTCCTGCCCTTAGGTTTAGCAGAACCATTTAAAAAACTTTTTTTCAGATTCCATATATATGTGTTAGCATACGGTATTTGTTTTTCTCTTTCTGACTTACTTCACCCTGTATGATGGACTCTAGGTCCATCCACCTCACTACAAATAACTCAATTTTGTTTCTTTTTATGGCTGAGTAATAGTCCATTGTATATATGTGCCACATCTTCTTTATCCATTCATCTATCGATGGACACTTAAGTTGCTTCCAAGTCCTGGCTATTGTAAATAGTGCTGCAGTGAACATTGTGGTACATGACTCTTTGAACTATGGTTTTCTGAGGGTATATGCCCAGTAGTGGGATTGCTGGGTCGTATGGTAGTTCTATATTTAGTTTTTTAAGGAACCGCCATACTGTTCTCCATAGTGGCTGTATCAATTGACATTCCCACCAACAGTGCAAGAGGGTTCCCTTTTCTCTACACCCTCTCCAGCATTTATTGTTTGTAGATTTTTTGATGATGGCCATTCTGACTGGTGTGAAGTAATAACTCATTGTAGTTTTGAATTCCATTTCTCTAATGATTAGTGATGTTAAGCACCTTTTCATGTGTTTGTTGGCAATCTGTATATCTTCCTTGGAGAAATGTCTATTTAGGTCTGCCCATTTTTGTATTGGGGTGTTTGTTTTTATGATATTGAGCTGCATGAGCTGCTTGTATATTTTGGAGATTAACCCTTTGTCAGTTGCTTTGTTTGCAAATATTTTCTCCCATTGTCTCTCCATCTTTTTTATGGTTTCCTTTGCTGTGCAAAAGCTTTTAAGTTTCATTAGGTCCCATTTGTTTATTTTTGGTTTTTTTTCCATTTCTCTAGGAGGTGGGTCAAAAAGGATCTTGCTGTGATTTATGTATTAGAGTGTTCTGCCTATGTTTTCCTCTGAGAGTTTTACAGTGTCTGGCCTTACATTTAGGTCTTTAATCCATTTTGAGTTTATTTTTGTGTATGGTGTTAGGGAGTGTTCCAATTTCATTCTTCTACATGTAGCTGTCTTGTTTTCTCAGCACCACTTATTAAAGAGGCTGTCTTTTCTCCACTGTATTCTCTTGCCTCCTTTATCAAAGATAAGGTGACCATTTGTGTGTGGGTTTATCTCTGGGCTTTCTATCCTGTTCCATTGATCTATATTTCTGTTTTTGTGCCAGTACCATACTGTCTTGATTACTGTAGCTTTGTGGTATAGTTTGAAGTCCAGGAGCCTGATTCTTCCAGCTCCATTTTTCTTTCTCAAGACTGCTTTGGCTATTCGGGGTCTTTTGTGTTTCTGTACAAATTGTGCAATTTTGTGTTCTAGTTCTATGAAAAATGCCATTGGTAGTTTGATAGGGATTGCATTGAATCTGTAGATTCCTTTGGGTAGTATAGTCATTTTCACAATATTTATTCTTCCAACGCAAGAACATGATATATCTCTCCATCTGTTTGTATCACCTTTATTTCTTTCAGCAGTGTCTTATAGTTTTCTGCATACAGGTCTTTTGTCTCCTTAGGTAGGTTTATTCCTAGGTATTTTATTCTTTTTGTTGCAGTGGTAAATGGGAGTGTTTCCTTAATTTCTCTTTCAGATTTTTCATCATTAGTGTATAGGAATGCAAGAGATTTCTGTGCATTAATTTTGTATCCTGCTACTCTAGCAGATTCATTGATTAGCTCTAGTAGTTTTCTCGTAGCATCTTTAGGATTCTCTATAGATAGTATCATGTCATCTGCAACAGTGACAATTTTACTTCTTCTTTTCCAATTTGCATTCCGTTTATTTCTTTTTCTTCTTTGGTTGCTGTGGCTAAAAATTCCAAAACTATGTTGAATAATAGTGGTGAGAGTGGGGAACCTTGTCTTGTTCCTGATCTTAGAGGAAATAATTTCAGTTTTTCACCATTGAGAATGATGTTGGCTGTGGCTTTGTCATACATGGCCTTTATTAATGTTGAGGTAGGTTCCCTCTATGCCTACTTTCTGGAGAGTTTTTATCATAAATGGGTGTTGAATTTCTCAAAAGTTTTTCTGCATCTCTTGAGATGATCATATACTTTTTATTCTTCAGTTTGTTAATATGGTGTATCACATTGATTTGTGTATTTTGAAGAATCCTTGCATTCCTGGGATAAACCCCACTTGATCATGGTGTATGATCCTTTTAATGTGTTGTTGGATTCTGCTTGCTAGTATTTTGTTGAGGATTTTTGCATCTATATTCATCAGTGATATTGGGCTGTAATTTTCTTTTTTTTTAGTATCTCTGTCTGGTTTTGGTATCAGGATGATGGTGGCTCGTAGAATGAGTTTGGGAGTGTTCCTCCCTCTGTTATATTTTGGAAGAGTTTGAGAAGCATAGGTGTTAGCTCTTCTCTAAATGTTTGATAGAATTCACCTGTGAAGCCATCTGGTCCTGGGCTTTTGTTTGTAGGAAAATTTTTAATCACAGTTTCAATTTCAGTGCTTGTGATTGGTCTGTTTATATTTTCTATTTATTCCTGGTTCAGTCTCTGAAGGTTGTGCATTTCTAAGAATTTGTCCATTTCATCCAGGGATTTCATCCATTGTATTCACTTATAGTTGCTTGTAGTAGTCTCTCATGATCCTTTGTATTTCTGGTGTATCAGTTGTTACTTCTCCTTTTTCATTTCTAATTCTGTTGATTTGAGTCTTCTCCATTTTTTTCTTGATGAGTCTGGCTAATGGTTTATCAATTTTGTTTATCTTCTCAAAGAACCAGCTTTTAGTTTTATTGATCTTTGCTATTGTTTCCTTCATTTCTTTTTTATTTATTTCTGATCTGATCTTTATGATTTCTTTCCTTCTGCTAACTTTGGGGCTTTTTTGTTCTTCTTTCTCTAATTGCTTTAGGTGCAAGGTTAGGTTGTTTATTCGAGATGTTTCCTGTTTCTTCATGTAGGCTTGTATTGCTATAAACTTCTTTCTATAACTGCTTTTGCTGCATCCCGTAGGTTTTGGGTTGTTGTGTTTTCATTGGCATTTGTTTCTAGGTAGTTTTTTATTTCCTCTTTGATTTCTTCAGTGATCTTTTGGTTATTTAGTAGCATATTGTTTAGCCTCCATATATTTGTATTTTTTTTACAGTTTTTTTCCTGTAATTGATATCTAGTCTCATAGCGTTGTGGTCGGAAAAGATACGTGATACGATTTCAATTTTCTTAAATTTACCAAGGCTTGATTTGTGACCCAAGATATGATCTATCCTGGAGAATGTTCCATGAGCACTTGAGAAGAAAGTATATTCTGTTGTTTTTGGATGGAATGTCCGATAAATATCAATTAAGTCCATCTTGTTTAATGTGCCATTTAAAGCTTGTGTTTCCTTATTATTTTCATTTTGGATGATTTGTCCATTTGTGAAAGTGGGGTGTTAATGTCCCCTATTATTATTCTGTTACTGACGATTTCCCCTTTTATGGCTGTTAGCCTTTACCTTATGTATTGAGGTGCTCCTATGTTGGGTGCATAAATATTTACAATTGTTATATCTTCCTCTTGGATTGATCCCTTGATCATTATGTAGTGTCCTTCTTTGTCTCTTGTAATAGTCTTTATTTTAAAGTCTATTTTGTCTGTTATGAGAATTGCTACTCCATCTTTCTTTTGATTTCCATTAGCGTGGAATATCTTTCTCCATCCCCTCACTTTCAGTCTGTATATGTCCCTAGTTCTGAAGTGGGTCTCTTGTGGACAGTATATATACAGGTCTTGTTTTTGTATCCATTCGACCTGTCTATGTCTTTTGGTAGGAGCATTTAATCCATTTACATTTAAGGAAATTATCGATATGTATGTTCCTATTACAATTTTCTTAATTGTTTTGGGTTTGTTTTTGTTGGTCTTCTCCTTCTCTTGTGTTTCCTGCCTAGAGAAGTTCCTTTAGCATTTGTTGTAAAGGTGGTTTGGTGGTGCTGAATTCTCTTAACTTTTGCTTATCTGTAAAGGTTTTAATTTCTCCATCGAATCTGAATGAGATCCTTGCTGGGTAGAGTAATCTTGGTTGTAGGTTTTTCCCTTTCATCACTTTAAATATGTCCTGCCACTCCCTTCTGGCTTGCAGATTTTCTGCTGAAAAATCAGCTGCGACCCTTATGGGGATTCCCTTGTATGTTATTTGTTGCTTTTCCCTTGCTGCTTTTAATATGTTTTCATTGTATTTATTTTTTGATAGTTTGATTAATATGTGTCTCGATGTGTTTCTGTTTGGGTTTTTCCTGTATGGGACTCTCTGTGCTTCCTGGACTTGATTGACTATTTCCTTTCCCATGTTAGGGAAGTTTTTAACTATAATTTCCTCAAGTATTTTCTCAGACCCTTTCTTTTTCTCTTCTTCTTTTGGGACCCCTATAATTCAAATGTTGGTGTGTTTAATGTTGCCCCAGAGGTCTCTGAGACTGTCCTCAATTCTTTTCATTCTTTTTTCTTTATTCTGCTCTCTGGCAGTTATTTCCACCATTTTATCTTCCAGCTCACTTCTCTGTTCTTCTGCCTCAGTTATTCTTTTATTGATTCCTTCTAGAGTATTTTTAATTTCAGTAATTGTGTTGTTCATCATTGTTTGTTTGCTCTTTAGTTCTTCTAGATCCTTGTTTAATGTTTCTTGTAATTTCTCCATTCTGTTTCTGAGATTTTGGATCATCTTTACTATCATTAATCTGAATTCTTTTTCAGGTACGTTGCCTATTTCGTCTTCATTTATTTGGTCTTGTATGTTTTTACCTTGCTCCTTCGTCTGTAACATATTTTTTTTTAATTTATTTAATTTATTTATTTTTGGCTGCGCTGGGTCTTTGTTGCTGCGCATGGGTTTTCTCTAGTTGCGGTGGGCGGGGGCTACTGTTCGTTGCGGTGCGCGGGCTTCTCATTGTGGTGGCTTCTCTTGTTACGGGGCACGGGCTCTAGGCACGTGGGCTTCAGTAGTTATGACACGTGAGCTCAGTAGTTGTGGTTCGTGGGCTCTAGAGCGCAGTCTCAGTAGTTGTGGTGCATGGGCTTAGTTGCTCCGCGGTATGTGGGATCTTCCCGGACCAGGGCTTGAACCCATGTCCCCTGCATTGGCAGGCAGATTCTTAATCACTGTGCCACCAAAGAAGCCCTGTAACATATTTTTTTGTCGTTTCTGTTTTTTTTTTTTTAATTGTTGGGGCTGTATTCCTGTCTTACTGGTTGTTTGGCCTGAGACTTCCAGCACTGGAGTTTACAGGCAGTTGGATAGAGCTGGGTCTTGTTGGTGAGATGAGGCCCTCCAGGAGGCCTCACTCTGATTAATATTCCCTGGGGTCTGAGGTTCTCTGTTAATCCAGCAGTTTGGACTCAGAGTCCCCACCACAGGAGCTTGTGCCTGACCTCCAGCCTTGGAGCCAAGATCCCGCAAGATTCGTGGTGCGGTTAAAAAAAAAAAAGGAAGAAAGAAATAAAGGAGCAGTACAATATGAAAGAGGAAAAAACAAAATAGAATTAGAAAGATAAAAATTATATTAGGAAAAACAAAACTATAATTGAAACAACTGCAACAAGGTAAAATAAAACCACAACAGAAAAAAGAAAAAAAAAGTGGTGGTGGGGGGGAACAAGCCATACGCAGAGAACAATATCGAAGTATAAAGAATAAAATAAAATTAGAAAAATAAAAGATTTATTAGGAAAAATAAAAATATAAAAGGATCCACAAGAAGGAGTCAACAAGGTAAAACAGAACCCCAATCTAAAAGTGGAAAAAAGAAGGAAAAAATAAAAAATAAGCCTTGGCTATGGGGGCGGAGTTTAGGCGGGGTGGAATTTAGGCAGGGGCAGGGTTTAGGGTGGGGTGGGACCTAGGCAGGTGTGGGGGTGACGTTTGAGCATGGGGCAGGGCCTTGCCTCAGGACCCAGTAGACAGGAAAAGTCCCTGGGGGCAGGGCCTAGGCTGGGCGACATTCAAGCCTGGGGTGGGCCCTCTGCTTAGGATCTTCGAGGAAGGGGAGAGGCAGCACTTGGAAAGGAGGGCTTCTGGAGTGTAGAGTTCCGGAGTTTGGAGGTAGGGCCCTGAGTGTGTGTGGGTGGGGTTTGGGCCCCGCTTGTTGGAGGGGGTCTCTGAGTGTGTGCGGGTGGGGCCCTGGGTGGGGGTATAAGGGTGGGGCTTGGGTTCTGCATGGCAGGAAGGAGGCTCTGAGGGCAGAGGTTTAGGCCTGGGAGCCCAACAGGCTTCCTGGTGCCTAAGTGGACAGGGAAAGCCCTGGCCCAGTTCCCTTTGCTCCCCTCCCCCACCATCTCCCCCAGGGTCTCCCCCGGCGCCGCTGGACCCCTAACCGTGGGTGGGTCCTGCTGGGTGTAGGAACTCCTCCCTTACCCCAGCCACCCCTCAGGTGTGCAGGTCCCTGAGGTCTGGCCTTTACTTTTGCTCCGCCTTCCCTCCCTCCCACTCCCTCAGGACCCACGTGGCTGGAGGGGGCCTTGGTGGGCGGGGGAAACCTGGCCACACTCCCTTTTGATCCTCTGCCCTCCCAATGGTTCCCCAATTTCCCACTGCAGGTGTGGGATCCCTTCCCCTCCCCCAGCCATCCCTCAGGGGCGCCAGTCTCATCCCGCCTCCACTTCTCCTCCCCCTTCACTCCCCCCATGCCCCACGTCCTACCTGGTCACTGGGGGTTTCTCCCATCCCTTTAGGTGTCCGCGGTCCCCCTCTGGTGCCTGGTAGGTGCCCTAGTTGTGAGGAGACGCGAATTCTGTGTCCTCCTTGTATGCCAACTTGACTCCTCCCCAAGGTTGATTTATTCTTAATTTTTTCAAAAAAATATTTTTGCTAATGTGAATTAGATCCTTTTTTTCCCTCATTACACTTTAAACTGGTTGAACCTGATTATTTAGATTTTATTTTTTCAAAAGATGCTTGATTCCAAATTTTGTTGTTGCTCTATCATATATCTGATTTTTAGTCTAAGGTTCTTTCTTGGAATTTTCCTAAATATGTTATATTCTTATTTGCTGGGAGGCCTCTGCACATGCTATTTGTTTTGCCTGCAACATTCTCTACTGTTTTCTCATCTTATGACCTCTTTATACCCTACTCCCTGTCCTTTTTGCCTAGCCTGATACTTATACATACCTATACACTTCTCTGGGAGGATTTCTCGATACCTTTCCTATTTTCAGAGTTGGAAGAAAAATAGTTGCTCCCAAATGTCACCGTAATACTAATACTAATGTCACCATAAAACTAATACTTGGCTCTTTTTAGTGTGGATCATATTTACATATGTGATCCCCTTAATCACAATGTAATCTCTTTAAGGCCAGGGAATGTTTAGGTACCATTCCATCCCTAGTGCCAAGCACATGAGCTTTAAATTATATATATGATGATTAAGAAAGTAGTAAGTCAGTTAAACTATGATTAATAAATTAATGAATGAGTTAATAAACTATTAAATGAGTTGATTAGTGAATTCACTAATGAATGAAAATAAATCAACAAAGTTCAAGTTTGCTGGACAGCATTTCCTGCCCATTATATGTAGCCAATCCACTTCTTTCTCAGCTCATGTTACTGGCCATGTTCACATGTTTGACTCTTCATATTGATTTATTCCACAACTTTTTCCATTATGCATATCTATGAAAAAAGTCACTGTCCAAAAAACGTAAGAATAGTAAAATTCCCTCACATCGAACATGGTTATTGTATACATACTGATGTGGGATAAGGATTCTGGAATATATGATCTGGTATCAAGACTTGGGTTCTCCAGTAAGTTTTGAACTCTTGCAGGTCTGATGCCCAAATCAAGCGTGGGAACGTGAACAGTGAGACTGAGTGAAAACACAGCAGTTCTTTGTGTTTCTGTTAGAGAAACACTGGTGGGAGACAGAGGACAAAGGAAGGAGACACAGGACTGGAATGACCTCAGCTGGGGGCGGGGTTTCACAGTGTTGGGTGCTGCAGAGAGGTAGTCAGCAGGAGCAGGGGCTGTGTATGTCATCAGAGGCATTTTTTATTTTATTTTATTGTTTTTATTGATGTATAGTTGATTTACAGTCTTGTGCCAATCTGCTGTATGGCAAAGTGACTCAGTTATACACATATAGACATTCTTTTTTTATATTCTTTTCCATTACAGTTTATCACAGGATATTGACTCTAGTTCCCTGTGCTGTAGAGTAGGACCTTGTTGTTTATCCCTCCTATATATAATAGTTTACATCTGCTAATGCCACACTCCCAGCCCTTCCCTCTCCCACCCCCCTCCTCCTTGGCAACCACAAGTCTGTTCTCTATGTCTGTGAGTCTGTTGCTGTTTCATAGATAGGTTCATTTGTGCCATACTTTGGATTCCACATGTAAGTGGTATCACATGGTATTTGTCTTTCTCTTTCTGACTTACTTCACTTAATAATCTCTAGTTGCATCCATGTTGCTGCAGTCATCAAAGGCATTTTAGAAGAGGCTCTGCTTGCCATAGCTTCTGGCAGCGTTGCTTCCTACAGTGGAAAGAAGAATGTTGTTGATGGGAATTCCCAAAGTTAGGCTAAAGTGGGGGTGAAGTAACTTTTCTAGGTGAAGAGGTGATCTTTTTTTTTTTTTTTTTGATTTGTATGTGTGTGTTTTATTATATATTAGTCTCTTAAATCAAATAGAAGACAAAAAGTGGAGCTACAAACCAAAGTTACAACAGTACTAGCTTTTCTCGTCGCCCGTCTGTCTACTTTTACCAGAGGTCTTTATTTCTTCATAAGGCTTTGAGCTACTGTCCAGGGTCCTTGACTGCAACCTGAAGAACTCCCTGTGGCAGGCGGGTCTGGTGGTTAAGAACTCTCTCAACTCTTGATTAACTGGGAATGTCTTGATTTCTCCCTCATTTTCGAAGGAAAGTTTTGCTAGATATAGGACTGTTGGTTGACGGTTTCTTTCCTTCAACACTTCAAGTACATTGAGTCATGCCATCTGGCCTCCGAGGCTCCTGATGAGAAATCTGCTCAATGACCTTCCTGGCAAACCTTCTCTCAGCTTCATAGACTTTCATAATGTACCGTATCATGTCTTATGCAACAGAACATTTTGTATAGTATCGTGAAGTCAGTTAAGTTGTAACGTTATTTTGAGACCAGAATTTAAGGAAAAGGAATTGAACATTTCAAGTGTAGACATTATGAGGTCTCTAAAATTATTACACATTTTCAAACTAGAAATAAAAAGGCCACTGAAGTATCCTGCAGATTTTTATTTATAACAAAGTGAATACCAATATCTAATAACACACGTAAAGAAAAATTTCTTTGGGATCCTTTTTCCTAAGTGTAAAGGGGCCTTGAACTCAAAAAGTGAGAAAACCACTGTGGTGTATCCCCAGCGGTGATGGGTCCATTTCTTGCTCTGACCTCAGAGTGCACCATTGTGATGTACTTCACAAAGCCCTATGAAAGAGAAAGGTGGGCCCAGGTTTTTGGTCCTTAGAGCCCAGGAAGCTGCTTTTGGTGACCTGACGGCCTTGGACCTACAGTTAGCTTGTGTTTTCCTTGTTTCTGCCATTTTGTTGATTTTCGTTTCTCTTTTCTCTACTCTTTTTTATTTGTCTCATTGTTCTTTCTGCAGTTAGCATAGTGAGTATTGTTGGGATAGTTAATACTTGATTAGCATAGTTAGTGTAGTTAGTACTAGTTAGCGCCGTTGGTACAGTTAGCGTAGTTAGCGTTGTTAGTAGAGACAGCATACTTAGCCCTGTTAGTACAGTTAGCATTGTTAGTTAGCGTAGTTAGCGTTGCTAGGTAGTGCTGTCAGTCAGTGTAGTTAGCAGATCACCAGGATGCAGGGCCTCACAGCCAAATCTGCTGGCAAGGAGGCTCATATTGATGACTTCGAGATCCTCCACACCATTGGTGAAGGCACCTTCGGTAAAGTGAAGTTGGCCCGGCACATTCTGACCGGGACACAGGTGGCTGTGAAGGTCATAAAGAAAAGGCGTCAGAGCTTCTCAAGTGTCCAGGCACTTTTCCGGGAAGTGTGCAGTCTGAAGGCTCTGAATCACCCCAATATTGTAAAACTGCTGGGGGTGATTGACACAGAGGAGACATTTTTCGTGGTGATGGAGTACCTCAGTGGGGGGGACATGCACCGCTATTTGAAGACCCATGGCCGTATGACAGAGGCGGAGGCCCGAGGCCCGTTCCAGCAGCTGGTCTCCGCCCTGCAGTACTGCCACCGGAGGGGCATCGTGCACCGAGACCTGAAGCCACTGAGCCTCCTCTTTGATTCCAACATGAATATCAAACTTACAGACTTTGGCCTCAGCAACAAGTGTGATGACATTGTCCAACTGGACACGATCTGCGGCACACGCCCTTATGCTGCCCCGGAACTCTTCCTGGGGCAGAGCTACAGCGGCCCTGCGGTGGACGTGTGGAGCTTGGGAGTAGTGCTCTACACCATGGTAACTGGGTCCCAGCCCTTTGTGGGAAAAGACTTCCAGGAGCTGCGGAAGCAAATCCTACAAGGGCAATACCCCATCCCACCTTATCTGTCTGTGAAGATAAGGGATCTGTTACAAAAAATGATTGCCCTCAACCCCAGTGACAGAGGCACCTTACCTGACCTCATGCGGCATCCATGGGTCAACATGGGCCAGAAGGAGCCACTCCAGCCACCCTGTGAAGAGGACCTGGAGGTGACAATGGTGAGGACTCCGGGCTTGACTTGCGACCAGATCCAGGACACTGGGACAGGCAGTGTGAGCTCCAAGAAACCCAAGGTGGAGGTCTCCATCATAACTCTGAAGCCCTTCTCTTGCGGGGACCTCTGTGGCAGTGAACTTGAGGCTTCTCCAAGCCCTGTGGTGTCCTCCCTGCAAACCAGGTGGCTCTACCACAGAAAAAATGTGCAGCTGCAGGAAGACCAGCAGGCAGGGCAGAAGACCGGTGAGTCTGCCTGTCCCCCACCCAGCCTGGAGGCGAGGACTGCCACCCCCAGCCCAGCCCCCCAGTGTGGCACTGGGACATCCACCTCCAGCAGCAGCAGGATTGGAGCCCCAGAGGGAAGCAGCTGCCCCCTGGGTGTGTCCAACACTGGAAGGTCCTCCCACGCTGGGCAGCCTGAGAGTGTGTCCTCATCCACTGTCTCTGGCCAGAGCCAGAAAAAGCAAGGGGTGGCTGGGAGAATCTGGAACTTTATTTTGAAACATCTTTGTTGCAAGCTGCCCAGCATGAGGCATCATAATAAAGTGAGCCCATGTGAACCCCATGGATGACCGAGGCAGGAAGGCCAGGCCGCCGCGCTCCCTGGGGCCCGGTGCAGGGGAAGAGGAGTGTGTTCTCTGCACGGCCTTCAGAAGCATCGTATCCAAGACCCTGGCCAGCTCAGAGGATGGTCCGGAGCAGCCCGGGCGACCGAAAGCGAGGCCACCGTGGCTGCAGGTCTGCCCCTCAACCCCCACCTGGGTGAAACTTGAGAGACTGGACTGTCATTCCTGGGGCACGTCTCCCCTCCTCCACTCTTCTGTCTTCCGTGTTGGTGGGGGAGGGGGATAGTTCTTGTTCCAAGAACTCCTTGGTTCTTCCAATTCTAGTTAATAAACTTGATGCTCCAGAAAAAAAAAAAAAAGACTTGGGTTCTCTTTCCCTTTCTCCCACCAAACCCAAAATATTTTCTTTGTTACAGACATATTGAAAATTGTTTTTCAGAATGGGTAAGAGAAGATAATGGATGTTACATAATTAGATAACCAGCCAAGGAATGTTTCAGCACAACAAATTCTGATATTTTCATTTGTTAATCAGAAAAAAATTAAATAGTAAATAATGAAGCCTATACTTCTATTCTGATTTATTACAACTGTGATGTTTCATGTTTCTTAAAATAGTAGTAGTCCCTTTAAAATCCTACTTGAGATGTATAAGTGGCTATGCAACTGATTTCTCTTTATAGAAACACATTACTTAAATGTGTCTTTTACTAATTTTCAATTCTAATTTGTAGACTTCCTGTAACATTAACCATGTGTACAGGAAAAGTGGATGAACTAAGTATATAAGTGTAGCCTTTATTGAGAATATTTTCAAAAGTAAAAATTAGTGATTATTTGAAACTAGGGCAAATTAACCATGCTTAATGATTTCATCAACCATGTATATGCATTTGTACAGGTAAATTCTTGAATATATTTTAGCATTAAATTATCCATCCTTGAGTTTTGGCCATGCTACACTCTATTCAAGAAATTTGGCCAAGCCTGTCTTGTCAAGATGCCAAGATAGATTAAGGCAAGAGAATTAATATATGATGACCTGGACATCTGTAGGATGGTAAAGAGGAAGTCAGAAATAATTTAATTTAATAACACATTCAGGTCAATTAAAAAAGAAAAAAGCACAAGATGAAAGATTTTTTATTGCAGGTTTTATAGTGTAAAGCATCATATGTAATTATTAGTTCAAATTACAAATTGTAGGTAACATGAAGGCTCATTTTACAGCATTCAAGTATCTAGTGAGTTTTTGCAAGTAGTTTGAGGGAAGAAACAATCAGTTTAGGTGTGTGGGGTGCTTAGTTGCCTGGGGTGATCAGTCCCAGAGCAACCTACTTATATAATAAAACCACACGGAAGAGTGACAGAGTTCCCCTGTGGTAGTAATGTTTTCATGGGATTTCCCCCACTGTACTGTCACAGGTACTAGAAGGAATCAGAGTCCAGTCAAATCTGCATGAGAATCATAAGTTTGTTCAGTAAGTATATGTATCCATGTGTTAAAAACATTGTTTATAAGAACATCAGGCTAAAGAGTATTGGATGGATTAATTTATAATGGCATTAGTCTAAGACAGCCTGATGCTATGAAACTTCTTGGCTGAAGCTCTTCCTTCCTCGGAAAGTGCTGGAATAAGTGCTATTGGCATTTGCCTCGGTAAATCCCCATTTACAGACCTTTCTTCCAAGTCACACCACCTCTCTTTCATGCAGACTTTTACATTTTGTACTCAGTGGTTGTGTTAATATAGTTAAACAAGTAAGTGCTTCATACCTGCTAGCTTCATAGCCATCTTCTTTCCACAGTTCATTTTTTGAACACTGGTTCTCTGATTCATTGTGAGTTGATTTTACAGTTTAGCTTTCAAGATGAAATCTGTTTTCTTGCCACTCCAGAATCCCCAATGCTTATAACACCTATGTCAAACATCACTAATTTTCACGCATTTATGAGATGTAATGACCAATTATAAAGTTTGATTAATACTGATTATATTTTCTGAGTACATTTGTATATATGAACACATTTGTAAGTTCGTATATTGGAAATAAGGATTTATTAATTCATTCAACAAATATTAGTGCCTTCTGAGTGACAGATATTCTATTAGATGGTAGGAATAAGCTGACAAAGAAAGTATAGTTTCTGCCCTCAAGTAGCTTGAAGTTTGGATTTAAAAATATGTTAAGTAATAAAGTAATATCTCTTCTAAGAGAGAGATGCTTGTATTATTATGAGAAGGCAGGGACTTAACTCAGGCTGGAGAAAAAGGAAGAATAATAAAGAGAAAGACAAGAGGAATCGCACTTGAAAGACAAATGAACAAGGTTGTTTAGGGGGAAAATTGCACAGTTTTGGCTACATAAGTTTCAGATGACTATTGGGCATCCACTAGGCAACTAGAACGTGTTTCTACCACTCATGAGAGCATTCTGAGGTAGAGGATGTGGATTTTGGAGTAATTATCTAAGTGTGTAAATTGAAACTGACTGTCAATAATATGTGTGTGTGTGTGTGTGTGTGTGTGTGTGTGTATGTGTATGTAATATGTATAAGGATAAAGGAAAGAAGGACCATAGATGGAATCCTGGGAAATACCAGTATTGAAGGAGCTTTGTAGAGAAAGTGGAACCATAAAGTGTGCTCAAGGAGAAGGAAAGAAGCCCAGGGTACTTTGATGCCATTGAAGCTGATGGATAGGACAGTAAGAAGGGAGAAAATGGCCAAAGATCATGTACTATAGAGAAGTTAAGTATTTCTAGGAGGTTTTTGTGTCCCTGTGGGGGAAAAAAAATAGTGGCATCAATCATGGGTCTAGAAACTTGGAAATATTATTCACTTCTCCTGAATGTAGTAGAGAATAACATTTTGCCATCACAAAGCTACAAGGTATCCTAGAGAATAATTTTATCCTATAAATTCCATGGACACAATGACCAAGGAATTGAAATTCACACTAGGAGCTCCTTAGGGACTGGGGATGTAATTTATTTATGTCTTTATTTCTAGCACATAGTGAAGTCCTTGACACCTTCTTGGTACTAACAAGTGCTTTTGGATAGAATTGAATTAAACCACTTATTATTTCACACTCATTTCTTTTATAGCAATGGAAACTACACATTGTGGTACTGGTGTCTAGGATTGCTTGCTGGAACTAACTGTTAAACTTTGCCCTCCCCATTGCAACCCAAAGTAAAATTGAGGGAAATCAGAATCCTTTTAGAAATTGGAGGCTGGCAAAGAGAAAGAAGGAGATTAAATCATTCCTATGCTTGTTTGTGTTACAGGTTTTCTATTACAAATGTAGTTTTAAAATGGCATTGTATGGGTCATGCTTTTCCATGTAGAAATACTCATTCAAAATTAACTGTATAGAGAGAGTTAAACTATTTTCCATGTTGGAAAAACGATGAAAAGCATTTTTCTGAAATCTCATTAAAATGGCCTTTAATTTTATAGTCATTTTTATCCAGAGCACTGCAGGTAAATTTGAAGACATGTATTAGAAAGCCTATAAAAGAGGTTTATAAAGAAATTCATGATTGCATCCTATTTTAATGCCTTTTGTTTGGTTTAACTTTAAAACTGATTGAAAGTTGCTCAAATAGCCAGAAGCATTTTTGTTGTTGTTCCTAAAATTATGTTCATATGGAAAGTGCAGGCTGATAGGCAGCAGAATTTCAAATAAATTAATTTCAGTTTTCTCAGAAGGAGGTTTTGCACTATGAAAAAAAAAAGTGTCTTTTTTCCTCTACTCCTGAAAAAAATGAACAGATGTAAATTTGTTATTTGAGTAGTTCCAATCAGTCCTCTGCAGATTTCCAGTTACTATGACTTAAGAATTATTTCCTAGATACACCAGGAAATAAAGTAATATTGTCTTCCATTTAATTTATTTTTTCTCTTACACAAAACCTAACTGATTTTGCCTGTGTTTTGGAGAAGTTGCTTAAAGTGTAATTGAAGTTGGAGGCCATCTGGGTATTCAGATGATGATGAATTTTAAAAATTAATATCTTGTCATCTGCTGCTTATTTTTCTCTTATATGTTATTCATATAAATATGTACTAAATTATTACTGTGGCTAAATTATATCTCATATCATTCCTTTCAATTCTTTACTCCAAACAATTGCATTGGGCTCCCCAGATGCGCTATTTAAACTGCAGCCCCTCCACTGCTCTCACACTCCTGTTCTCCTTTACTTAATTCCTTTTTTTTTACATTACATTTATCACCTTCTAGTGAACTTTATAATTTCCTATTTAGCTCTATATAATGGTATTAAAATAAATACAATGTATAGTTTATTTTGTATATTGCTAACATGTAAGCTCCCTGAAGACAGGGTTTATATATATATGTCTCCTAAGTGCCTAGCACAGTGCTTAGCTCACAGAAACAAGCTCGATAAATATATGTTGTATGTATATTTGTATGTGCTTTCCATGATTTAGGTACATCCATTTTCCTTAGGCTCTTTGTGTGTGAAGAGTGCATCAAGGATTATTTCAGAGACTTCCCTCCCTACTTTTTCTTTCTTCCTCTGTCCCTGTTTACCTCTGTAGAATCAGAGACCGAAGGATGCCCTTTCTCTTTACTCCTCCATTGCTTGCAATTACAGTGCCCCTAAGTTGACTTTGCCCCAGGCACCCTTGTAGTTGGAAATGACTAGATAGGGGTTGGATGAATGGCAAGAGGGAGGAGTGATCCCATCTTGCAGTTCTGATAATAAGGAGAACACTGTGAGGAGATGCTCGCCAATCATCTAGAGAAGAACAACCAGATCCAACCTGGTCAGTGTAACCACATCTCATCATCAGACTCAGAAAATGACAGGCAGACACTTTCTTAGAGAATAGAAATTTCAGGTTAGGGGATTAATCTGAGCTGTCCTGAAGTCTAAAGGTAGTCCAGTTTTGAACGCCATTTATATTCTGTGAATAGCCTTTGGTTTTTCATTTTAATGACTCTCTGTGTGTGTGTGTGTGTGTGTGTGTGCATGTGCATGTGTATCCCCTGTATCTTTGCCTAATTCATGTAAAATTCTCAGAAAATTCTCTAACTCCTCAAAGACCAGATTTCGGGGTGGGCGCAGACCTGGGATGCGGAACTGTAATCAAAAGCAACAACCGACATCGAGGAAAGATGAGCAAGCTGGCCAATTTCTAGACTGTTCTAAAAAAAGTAATGGGAAGCATTCATAGGTGAGAAGTTTCTCTGGGAAGGGCCAGTACCTTTATAAAATATGAGGGTGGAGTCAACAGAAAAGATAAGAAAATAAAAAGCAAGTGGTGCTGAAAGTATTCACCCATTTTTCTCTTCATTGCGCACCTCAATCCCCAACTTTCCGTCATTCCGTTCAAATCTTCTGGCGCTCTGCCAGCTCTTTTTCTTTGTCTCCAGCCACTAATTTGCCTCTGGTTCCCACTACTAGGACCTGTAAATGATGACTCCTGACACGAATAGATCCTTGCTCTCTTGACCCTTGAGTTGGGTGAAGGGGCATCTCTTCTCAGCACCAAAATTAAACCTGCAAGGGCAGTTTTAGGAACATTGTTATAAATGGTGTTTTCTTTCAATTCTTCAAGTACTGCAGGATAAGCCCGTGAGTGAATTGTTTCTAGGTTGTAAAATCTATTCCAGGCCAAAAGAGATAGGCTAAGACTTTCATTTTTGGAACTGCTCATGCCTGTTCTTAAGTTAGAAACTGCTGGTTTGACCTAACACCTATTCCTGCTGGTCTGTGAGATACATGATACCTTTTTCCCTTTCATAATTTATTGCTTCAACAGCAGACTTTTGTTAGAGCCCTGCTGTTAAGGGACAAAGAAAACACCCACTTTGTTGAACATTTATGTTTAAAGTGAGTTCATTGCACTAAATCACTGTGTGCCCATGGGAACATCTCTAACCCAAATTATAACCATATCTGTGATGGAATCAGACCCTGATTTTTTTTTTCTTTTTTGGTAATATTTTTTTGAGTGTGTTGATTCCTGTGGAATTCACAAATGTTCATTTTTTTTTTTTTTTCCCAGTGCCTGAACAAACTAGTTTTAAGTTAGGTTTCCTTGCTGTGGACTTCCACAGTGCATCAGACTGTATCATGGTACCCTGTACACAACTTTGTTACTTCTTTTTAAATTATCTCTCTTTTCTGCCAGTCATTAAAATCTCTATAATGGCACTTTCAAAATATATTTTGAATGAATGAATGAACAAATCAAGAGTCTAATTACACTGACTTACTGAGCAGGTCAAGCTTTGGCCTACTCCTCTATCCCAGCTTGGGGTTCCTCCACAGTGATTGTACACCATCCAGCTGATAAATGTCTCTCCTTCAAAAAATGACATAATAATTAGTCATCAATTTTGGATAGCCCCTGTAAATAGCAAAGAATAAAAGCAAGTCTGTATATAGGTTTAAAGTTCCATCACTGGTGGTCGGTCAATGCCTTTAATTTGTGTTAGGTATGCCTTAGTTCTTAATTTTGCTTGTTTTAAATCACAATTCTCTTAGAGAATGAGGAAATATTTGAAAGAGATTTGACTATGGTCCCAGAAAATATATATAGACCTACCTGAATAATATTTGTTTTTGTGGGGAGAAAAGGAGTGGGGAAAAGGGAAAAGTTTCGGTTTTTAAAAAATTTAACTCTCACCTTTGTACCGTGGAGGCAGCTTTGTGAAATATTAAGGGCATGGGTTTTGGCATTAAACAAACTTGGATTCAGATCTCCCATTTATTGGTCCTGCGCTTGGTCAAATTGCTTAATCCTTATTCTTCATCTGCAAAATTGGGCTCTGATATCACCTAGTGTTGTAGCAAGGATTAAATAAAGTTCCTGGAAACTTGATATAATTGTATAATAATAAAAGCTAAAGAGTTTGTTAGCTGTTGATTTCTTTCCGTGTCTAACTGCTCACAGCTCTCTTTTGTGAGGATATTGCTTACACTCACTGGTAAACATTTCCATTAAGAGAAGTGGGTCTTGAGCACAAGAATAACTCAAGGAAACCCCTTTTTAAGTTGTATTAATCAGAGTCTCCAGAGAAACAGAACCGATTGTGTGTGCGTATGTGTGTGTGTGTGTGTGTGTGTGTGTGTGTGTATAATATATATATAATATATGTATATAGTAAAGAGATTTATTGTAAGGCATTGATTTATGAAATTACGAAGGTTGAAAAGTCTCATGATCTGCCCTCTGCAAGCTGGAGACCCAGGAAGGATGGTGGTGTGAGTCAAAGACCAAGAGCCTGGTGCAAATTCCAGTCTGAGTCTGTAAGCCTGAGAACTAGGATTACTGAGGGCAGATCAGTGTCCCAGCTGAGACAGAGAGAAAGAAATCTTCCTTTTCTCTTTTTTGTTCTATTCAGACCCTCAACAGATTGGATGATGCCCACCTACAATGGGAAAGACAATATGCTTTACTCCATCTGCTGAATACAATGCTAATCTCCCTGAAACATCCCCACAGACATACTCAGAAATAATGTTTAACTAGTGTTCTGGGTATCCTATGATCCAATGAAATTGACACATAAAATTAACTATCACACCAAGTATATTGGTTATGATGCATTTCTTGGTGAAGTTGACTTGGCATTGGAGGCTGTAGTTTACCCACCTTTGAAGCAAATCCAAGATGTTTCTATATTGGGATGGGCATGTATAAATACAGAAAGAGAGAAGAGAAATTTGTTGATACAGAAAATGGAAAAGCACTGGGTTATGAGCAGGAGAGAGAGGGCAATTATAAATGCTTAAACTAAGAACAGGTACATATTCCCAGTGGACCAATATGGGAAAAGACATGGAAAGACATGTGACTTGAAGCCTGGCAGCTCTGAATTTGAGTCTCATCTTAAGACTTTCCAGTTGTGTTATCATGGGCAAGTTGTTTAATTTCTATCTCTGATGTTTTCATATCTCTAAAGTAAAAAGAGTAATAGTATTTTAAATTGCTAATTTTAATTATGAAAAGAAATAATATGGAAAACACACATCGAGTGTTAATTCTCTTTCTTACTTCCTATTAAGTACTGTGTTTTAACTAGGAAAGTATATTCACACCTATTATTATTGTATGACATGTAGAGGAAAATATAGCCTTAATTATATATTCGGAAGACAGGTATAAAGTGAATTATGCATATATTAATATACATTGTAGTCTGTGTATCCCAGATCCAACAAAAATTAGCTATGTGGATCTGAGTAGCCATTCTGATTTGGGGGCTCCTTATTTGTAAAATGAGGATTATACCTTTATAGGTTTATTGAGAGAATTACATAAGATAATAATCGTGAAGCATTTTGTTCAGGACCTGTGACAGAGTAGAAGTGGACTTACACGGGATAAAGGCTTATTTAGATGTCATAGTCCAGGTTCTAACTCAGAAGAAGTATCTTCGTAATGAATGCTCCATTTAACTGAGTCTTCATCTATTTTTCAGACATGGTACTATAGTGAGGATACATTTCCCTTTCTTTAGACCCTAAGCAAAAACTAATTTTAAAATAAAAAAGTTAATAAAAGCTACAATGTGTTCATTTTCCCCCTAATATGAATTGATGAGGTTTTTAGTAATGTGTTGGAAATATAAAAACAGTTTTTTGATTGGATGCCTACTGCCCCATATTTGATAGGTTAGAATAAAAAATAATCATCTTTATGAAATAGGATGTCATTACTGTACTTTATTCAGTCGTCAAAGTCTAAACAAAATCCAATTTAGAACAAATAAACAGTTCTGTGTCAAAAGAAAGATACCAGAGAGGAGGCTTAACTGTATTTTCTGAAACTGTATTACTTGGCAGTTCTGTGACACTTAGAAGTGATACCCAGTGAAACGGGTTTCAGCTTTGGGGAGCTATGTAATAGAATCATGTGTGCGCATCTGTCTAGTTCACGTCACGTGGTTGTTGTCTTTTTCTCCATCTCCATTTCCATTCTTCTCCAGGCAATAAAAGTATGGAGCAGGGAAACAACTTGCTCATTACTCTGCTCAGTGGGATTTAACCTTTTCAAGAAGTGACATCTTCTTATTTTGCTCAGAGTACATACAGTATATAATTATCATGTATAATAACTAAGCAGTAGTTTAAAATTAGTATCCAATTAAATTATGCTTTTTGTAACACACACATTATTATTCTAATAAATTGAAATTGTGTGTTTTAAGTAAAAAGTTAACTGTTTATATTCCCTTTCTCTCTTAGTGCTTTTCTAGTTTAATTAAAAGAAAAGGAGAGAAGGAAAGTTGAGTTTATGATTTGAGAAAAAAAAATATGAGTAGAGAGAATTCTTTTGCGTGGTCCTCAAATACAAAATCTATTATCCTAGGGTGACCTGAAAGCCATAGATGTGCCATGTGAGACCAGAAAATTTATATAACTTTGTTTCTGGAATCTCCCATGGAACTCAAATTCAATCACTTATATCTCACTTATATCTTTTTTCTGAGATGAAAATCCTACCTATTTCTATTTCACATGATAATTCCTATGAGTCTGCTTCTTTCTAGTTATTTGAGGATTGAGAGGATTAACTAAAATGCTTTTAAAAAATGCTACTAATGTCATCACTCTTTTGGGCAAAGAGTGATAATTCTGACCACTCTGATGTCTAGACATTTAATTTAAGAGTTCCAATTTCATGCCCCTATTACACTCTAAAATTATATAAGTTTAATTGAATATTTTAATTGCAAATTTCATACTTGGCAAATTGCCTCATCTGGTTATCACTCAAAAGTAGACAACGCATACTTTGTATTCATTCAAATATAATTAATAGAAGTTTTCCTTAAAATTCTCTATAAGAGCCATACTTGATATTACATATTTTAGTTTTTAAAAAAACAAAAGAAAAACTAAAGAAAACAATGCATGTGCTTTTATATATATTTTTTTTAATTTTTAAATTTTATTTTATTTATTTTTTTATATGGCAGCTTCTTCATAGTTATCCATTTTATACACATCAGTGTATACATGACAATCCCAATCTCCCAATTCATCACACCACCACCCCCCACCACTTTCCACCCCCTTGGTATCCATACGTTTGTTCTCTACATCTGTGTCTCTATTTCTGCCCTGCAAACCAGTTCATCTGTACCATTTTTCTAGGTTCCACATATATGCATTAATATATGGTATTTGTTTTTCTCTTTCTGACCTATTTCACTCTGTATGACAGTCTCTAGATCCATGCACATCTCTACAAATGACCCAATGGAATATTACTCAGCCATAAAAAGGAATGAAATTGGGTCATTTGCATGTGCTTTTTTATCAGTAGAGAAGAGATAAGAAAGTAAGTGATAAGAAATCCCAAATAACATTAGCTTAAACTAGTTAAAATTGTATTCTCTGTACAGATAAGTCAGAGGTGTGCAGTCCCAGGGTCATGGGAAATTTTTATAAAGGGCTCAGTTTCCTGGCCTCCTTTCAGTTTGCTCTCTACCATCTTCAGAACAGGGCTTTTCTCTACCATCCTCAGAACTGGGCCTCCACCTATAGTCAGCAGGACAGAGGAAGGGTAAGGGAGGACATGCTCTCTCCTCTTTGAGGACTTTTCCTAGAGGTGCTCTGGCTACTGTGCTTTCATTTCATTGGATAGAATTTAGTCACATGACTGAGACTCCTGTACTGATTGATTCTGGTTCTTTGTATGTATTCAGTGGCTTGTGCATATTAGATACTTAATTTCTAAGCTCTTGTGTCACCCTAAACCTTGGCATTACTGCAGTTGATTCAAGTAGTAGTAATTTATTCATTTTACTTACAGCTTCTGTTTTTAAAAAGGACTTTGAGTTTCATTCCATTTACTGCTGGGATAGTCACTTGAGATTTTTGCCTGATACCTATTTTATCAAGCAAGATTTGGGGGCATTTTTGTGTTATGAGTTTGACATGCTATTAATTATCACTTCTGTCCAATAATAGAGATTAACGATTTATGTTTCCAAATATCCTATTATGAATATAGACTAAAACTAGGCATTAATCTTGGAAAAACAGAAGAAATGCAACTGTAATGCCATTTCACAATTAAATTACATAAAATCTCATTATTAGAGTCATTAGCTAAATTAGCAAAATCAATTATTAAATTTGAATTAATGCAAAGTTTGAATATGATGCCAAGCCAATGCCAATTAATTTCAGTTGGGAAATTTCAGAGGCATGAATACCTTAGGAAAACATTGAACATCTAAAACATATAATGTCTTATCTCTGAGGAAAGAAATCTTAGTTTCAGAGTACCTACATGTGTTAAAGGATAATGAAACAAAATAAAATTCAGAAAAAAAGTCTCAATTTAACATGAACATGATGTTTTTGTTAGTATTTGGACCTTAGGGATTATCAATTATTTTGTGAACCACTGCCTGTAAACATTAAGCTATCTGATTTATTTTGATGACTAAGAATTTTTGCCCAGGGAATAACCAAACAACTTATTACTGAAATATTCTCAATAATATAATCTTAATTTTAAGTTGTTTTAGCTTTTCAGTTTCCAGAAGGCTTCTAACATAGATCGTCATTTAATTTCCATGAAGCTTGTCGTTACTGCTACTGGTAGATTGAAATGCTATCCTCTGTAACTTTGAGTTTTCATAAGCATGGCGGCCTGATCTGTCTGGAACTCCGTTCCCTGCACGCTTGCCTTCTCTACAAACCTCACCTGACCTGTCATTGTGGAAAAGTATCCCTTTTGTGGGTTCCCAGAACACTTTATGCTTCATTTACACTGTATTGTGAGTGTTTGATCGTCTGTCTTCACGATGAGATAGTTCATTCAAAAAATATTTACCTATTGTTTGGTAATCTTATTCTCAATGTTTAATATGGTATAGGAGTGCCACAAATTATGCTTTAATGAAATTGAAAAAAGAAAGAAAGCTACTATCCTTTAGAATTTCCCTAGTCTTAACAGCTCATGGCTCTGTAAACCACATCCTGTCTCATCCATGTTCTGAGTAAATGGCCACTTAGTTTACTGCAATTCATATTCTTGAAAACTATACTTTTCTTCTGTTTACTGCAATACATATTCTTGAAAAGTATACTTCTGCTGATGTGCTTTATTAATACCAATTTTCGAACATGTCGGATTTCAACGATTTTTAAAGACCTTTGTTTGAACGTGAGGCAAAAGGTAGCTTTACTTGAAGATTTGTATGTTTTGACAGTTCTGTATTGAGGGCAACCTTCTACAGAGAGTCACTGACATTTTGTTTGGATGTACTGACAGCAGTGGAGAAGGGCGTGCTTTTTAAAATAATTTAGAAAATTTTTTTTTTTGCCTTTTTAAATGAAAAGTCAGTAGAAATGATGATAGATTAGATTTTTATTGAAAAAAATAATTTATTCCCTGTAGTTTGCTTTTTTACATTCTATATTCTTTACGTAGTTCATGTATGTGGTTGGCAAGGACATGAGGACCTTATGTTCTGAACAAATGTGTTGCACTTAGTATGTATGAAATGCTAAATGTGGTTTCTTAACCTCAGCGCTATTGACATTGGGGGCCAGATAAATCTTTGCTTTGGGGGGCTGTCTTGTGTCTTCTAACATGTTTACATATTTAATGGCATACCTGGCCTCTACCCACTAGATGCCAATAGCATCCATCCAGTTGTGACAACCATAAACGTCTCCAAACATTGCCCAGTGTCCCCTGGGAGACAAAGTCACCCCTGCTTGAGAAACATTGTACTAAAAAATGCTCCCCTTCTGTCTCTGTCAATATTTAGAATCAGCTAGGGATTTGTATGCCTATCTACACTTAATGTTTGCATTTAACTCTGTCCAATCCACTGTTACCATAGGTTTGACTGGTTTTCATTTATCAAGTATTTGGAGTATTGTGATTTTTTTTTTTTAATGGTATTTTAGAGAAAGGGTTGTTAGAGGAGACTGGAGTAAAGATGGGCAAAACTTTTACAAGAAAAAGAAATTCTACACACTTAATGGTAATTCCTAGAAAATGGTCAAAATCAGGTTAAAAAAAAAGCTGAAAGGATTTAAGGGTCTTCTGGAATTTAAGTGTTACAGTGAATAGTACTTTTTGTATCCAGATGTGTTTTCTTCCTTTGACTATAACAAGTATTTATTCTTTCTGGTTCTCCAATTTGTAGTCTTCACTGGCTGCTTAATTTCAGTGACTGTGGTTCTGAAAGATAAATCACTGGGGGAGAAATATGAGAAGTAAAAGATTTGAATCCATTAAAATACACTATAATATATCCACTTACACACAGATACATAAAAGTGACCCAACCATTTATTATTTAGAGATCAATAACATTTTTTCAATTTCTCCCCCAAAAGACACTTTGAATTCACATTAATGTATAGCATGGGCCAGTTTCCTTAATTGCAAAGCAACTTCACATAATATGAATAAAACTATTTCTTATTAGATTCTAGCTTGATGGTGTATTAAAATGTGTTGTTGTTTTTAATATATATAGAAACCAGAAGATTTTATTGACATGATCAGCATGTAAACAAACTGTGTCATCAATTTTAAACAGCTGTGGAAAAGCCTTTGGTATGAATGCTCTATTAAAATACAGATCCTCCTTTACAAACGGATTGCTGGGCTTGAACTGTGGCACACTTCTTGCTAGCTGTGTATCCTCTGGTATGTTGCAGAACTTTTTCTTGCCCCAGATTCATCATCTGTAAAATGAGACTTGTAATAATAACCTACCTCATAAGATTATTGATGAGTAATAAGTTAATATATGTAAATTAAGTTAATATATGTAAACACTGTAAGTGCCAAATAGGTTTAGCTGTTGTTGTTGTTCTTATTATTACAACCACAACTATTACAATGTGAAGGGTTTCTATCCTTCTATCCAGTCTTCAGTAAAATAAAGATTGGGTTCTATAAATGTGGAAAACAGTGGTCATAGAAGCTTCGTTGTTACAGTGCTAGAATTGACCCAAACTCATCCTGAACTGTCAAAATGGCATTTGGATTCCTTTTCAGAGCATGAATTCAAATTCATATTATCCAAAATCTGAAGAATTTTAGAGCAAAAGGAAACATAACCTAGTACATATGCATCTAGACTTGAATTATCTTCTCTCTCCTCTTCTTTTTTTCTTTTAGAAAGAGCATGGGAATTAGTGTCAGAGAAACTGTGTTGCAGTCCTGGCTTTGCCTCTTATTAACCATAAAACCTAGAGTTAGTTGGTAAATTCTCCATGGACCTCGCTTTCTTCCTGTGTAACGCGGGGCTGATGATGACACTCTTTACTGCTGGCTAACTGCTGCTTACTTTCAAGCCTCTGCCCAGTGGCACTTGGACTCCGTGAACCTTCCTGTGTCCATTCCTGAGCTAGAGTGGTGTTGCTCCTCTGTGCCCTATCATCGTAATTTTCCACACCATTTATTTTCTTATTTGTCTCCCTCAGTAGATCGTGCATCCGCAGGAGAGTGCATCTGTCTTGTTCACATTTGCAGTGTGCGTACTAGAGCATAGTTGATGCTCAGTTAAGTCCTTAGCCATGAGAAATTGGTCACAATAGCCGTCTAACTTGGACTCACTCCATTGCTAACTTTATTCAGATGATACAGGGGATGATGCTGTCTAATTCAAAGAGCCACTTTATATATAATCCTGGAGACTTGGCTGCTCCACCCCTCTGTGTGACTAGTTTCTTCCAAAGAATGAGGCAGGCTGGACAGGATTGTCTAGGTGTGGTTATCATGCTGTATTTTATGAGGTGGAAAATGACAGGACTGTAATACATCAGTATTGGGGAGCCCTTGAGGCTGAATACATCATTTTCAAGGTTTATGGGCTTTAGGTACAGTTTCAAAGATATGCATTCATCTCCTCATGTTCTTTTTGTCTAGCCTAACAGCATATTTGTCCTTTAGAAATGTAATTATGTGCAGACTAATTAGTGGGCGATTGCAGTTATTTAGGTGACAGGAAAGGTAAAAAGGGCTCTGCCAGATCTGTAAAAGTGAACCTTGAGGGGCCAGAGTAAAGAGCCTTAGAAAATAAAATAAGAATTGGTAGGCTTTTGGAGACTTTCTAAACCTGGGATTTTGAGGGTAAGTGAAAAGTCACGAGTGATAACCAGGTTTCTGATTTTAGCAACTGATGTAAAGGATGGTTCTAATTGTTGAGGAAAGATTTTTTTCTTCTTTTATCTCTTTCATTTATCTCTTTATTTTTGAGTGGGAAATATTGCTTTCAATGTTTGGATGTGTTGGTTTTGAAATTCCAGCTAATAAGCACCTAGATTGATGTGGTTGAGTAAGCTGTTGAATTTTCAACAGATCTGGATGTCAGGAGAGGGATCGCTATTTTAGAATTGCGAACAGTCAGCATATGAGCCGCATGTATGCATGTTGTCATGCAGAGACAGTACTTACCAAGAAAAGGAGAAAAAGACAAAGACCTGGGAAATACCAACTTCTTTTAAAGGAATATATGAATAAAGATACACTTTTCTTCATTCTTGGAAGGATAGTCTCAGGGACAGAGAATAAGGAAGACTGGTTTTCCAGAAGCCGAGGAAACACAAGAGTTTCAGGAAGGAAAATGGGTTTAATAATCACAGATGCTACAGTTGAGTAGGTGATTCATATAAGCAAACTATTTTGGGAGTTTGATAATTAGTGGAAATTCAATTATGACATTTCAGCAGAATTCTGGGAAAGAGCCTAATCTGGATTTAGGGGTAAATGGGATTTGAGTCATTGGACATGTGCACCACAGACTGTCCTTAAAGGAAATCTGACTTTGAGGGGAAGAAGGACAGTAAGAGGTAGTTAAGAGGTGGACGCAGGAATGATAAGGTGGTAGGGTTTTATCTTCCGCTCTCTGCTAAGAGGCACACAAACATTTTTGTAGTCTTAAGGGAAAGGAAATTGCAATGGGGAAAAAGATTGAAGATATTGGATAAAAAGGGGCTCATGGAAGGACTTTAGTTCCTAAGGAAAGTAGAAAGACTCGGATTAAGATGGATTTCTCCTCTGATGACATTGGCCTTGTATCAAAGAAGAAACACCTCTTTATCTGAACCTCAAAGGAAAGTGACAAAGACAATTAAGGTTGTAGATATGTTTCTGAAATGAGATAATGTGTATGAGCTTAGTTAACTGGAAAGCATTTTGTCAAAATTGTTTTTATAAAGAATATTATTCCTTTTTGGAAACTATGTGAGTGTTCTTTCTCTTTATCAGTTTTACTTGCTTTTAAAGACAACTGAACTTTTTCACAGACCCTTGAATACCGCAGGAAGCTTTGTTTTTCCTTGTTCCTAGCAACTGAAAAGTACACTTAACAGCAAAGCATATCAATTTCATTATCAAATTGTTGCTCTAAATTTTCTACAGATATGTACATTTCTGTGTATATGTAACTGTTAATGTGGTTTGGAACAGTTTCATTTATTCAAATGGCTCTTTTAACAAATAATAGAAATAGCGAGGTTAATATATGCTAATGACACAAGTGAGCAAACTTTAATTTCAAAATGATTTACTTCATTATTTTTCAAGCATGCCCATTAAGTAAAAAAGCTGAGTATTTTAAAATACTCTACAAAATGATAAGTTTTTGTCAGTGGCCTTCTCATTTTGCAAACCTCCATTTTACCGCCTTTTGGAGGCCTCAGGAACTGGCAAATGGAATCTGCAATTTGAGGTTGATGACAGTAGTACTCAGGTCCAAGAGAGGTGCCAAATGTCTGTAAGACACTTGCTGATTATAAGAGAACAGGGATAGGCCAGAAAGCCCTCTGTGAGAACTTTCAGAACTTAGTCCAGTTCCTTGACACTGTGTTTTCACAGACATGATTATAATTGATTCTCACTTGTCATGAGGGCAGGGCCTGGAAATGCTGGGATAATCCATGTGACCACGCACTGCCAAAGGAGCCTCCTAGGGAGGCCCAGAGTCTGAGGGTCTGTAGACAAATGCATGTCTCACAACAGAGAACTGAAATTTGCCCAGTGTTCTGAAATGTAAGCTTATTTGACCAAATCCAAATAATAAGGAAATAACAATGTGGTTGGTCTTCAGTCTTTGATGGAATCTGATAAGATTCTGACTCTATACTATTGATCCAGATTACCTTTTGCCTTTCAAGCAGTCATGGGCCAATATTTCCCAAGCAATATGGCCAGTGGGAGAGGCGTCTCAGGTTTAAATGTACATATGTATATCAGGGCCTTATACAGGTTTCCTTTCTGAAGTGATGAAAAACTGTGCATGCTCCAAGGAGAAATCCAGGTGGTTTGTAATTCTAGTGGGAGAGAAAAGATTGCTGGAAAGGGGAAATTTCAGTCGGGGGTAAAGAGCTTTTTGGAAATACTTCTTAATACTTTCTAATGCAACGTAAATGCAGTTGATCCCTCTCTAGTATTTTCTCTCCTGAGTAATCATTTCCTTCTATTTAGAATTTATTTTTATAGTACCTCGTCCTTTTTATGGCCCCATTAACCATTTTTATTTTTGAAATATAAAATGAAAATTTGATTTTATGTATAGTAATACAGTCTTGTCTCCAAATTTCTATTTTGCTCATGCAGAGGGTTACTTCTACAAGAGAACAGCAGGTTTGCAGAAGCACTACATTATTATAAATTGGCGATCGGGAGCAGGCCTACGCTGGCTTGTAAGTAATATTCAAGTCCTTTTAAAGTATCTCTCCCTCCCTCCCTCCCTCCCTTCATGAAAATGGTGACTTAAAGCCTCACAGATTAAAAAACATGGTAACTCTATTTCTGAATACTTGCCAATCAAATTATGAGACTTTAACAATTACATCTCTCTCAATTTTAATATTTTGGTGCCTGTTTATCATGTTAATATATTAAGATAAATATAACTTTTATTCATGTAGATATCAAGTTCAAAATATTCTGGCTCCTTGAAGGCAGAGACTATTATATATATTTTTTTCAGTGATACCTGTACTTCTTACTACACTGTTGTTCTTTTGTATATTTGTTCCCTGGGTATTTATTTCTTGGTTTTCTTTTAAAATCATAAATAATACATAGAAACAAAACTGAAATAAAGATAACTTTATTGTTTCCATAGTGTACATCATCTTCTCACATTTGTATTTCCACTTGTCTCCCCTCAGCTGCATATTTAAACACCGGGATTATTCTAATGAACCAAGGAAAGACAGAAGAAGCTCGACGCACGTTCCTGAAGTGTTCTGAGATCCCTGACGAAAACCTAAAGGACCCTCATGCCCATAAGAGCTCGGTCACCAGCTGTCTGTACAACCTGGGGAAACTCTATCATGAGCAGGGACACTATGAGGTCAGGCCAAAACCTCTGTCTCATTCCTCCCCCTTGTTCTGATCTAGTCTCAATGTTTTCTACCTACGATCTCATTGTAGGGACACTGATCATTTAAGAAGCTAATAAGTGTTTTTATTAAAAGAGTTTTATGGTGAAATTCTTTAGGAAAAAAACTCTGCTTAAGCAAAACTTAATGGATTTCTTCACTGTGAATTTCTCAGCGTAATTATGACTCCTCAGGAAAAGGAAATAACATGCATTGCAGCTCAAGCTTATTTGCTCACCATCTCTTTGATTTTAAAATTCAAGACACGTTATTTATCTATATCCATTTTTTGATGTTAAAAAAATACATTTTTGTACTCTGCGTATTGAGTAAATGATTTGATATAAATCCTACTCGTTTCTTTTCATTCTTTTTAAAACAATAACCCAATGAAAACTGATTTTATTGTGTTTTTGAATTGGGGAGAGGGGAAAGGTGATGGAGACAGGTTCTGGTATGGGAAGTTGGGAGGTTGGCCCAGTCCTGTGTTCCCTGTCTCTCACACGAAGCCTGCCTGCATGGGTTTCTTCTCTCCCATTCAGTATTGCTCCACCCTCTCTCATGACACCCACACACACTCTTACGCAATGTATTAAGACTGCAACGTGAGGGTGAAAATAGAATTTTAAAAATAATTGCATTTAATGATCTCAGTAGGTCTGAGTAGCTAGACGATTCATTAGTTGATATTTTATTTAGATCCTACTTGATCACCTGACTTGAAGTACCTACAGATTTTAGATGACTGTGGGTGACTTCTGGTTATTTTATTGCATAATCTATGGGAACTGAAAAATTTATATTGAGAGAACAATGGTAACATTTGACTGCTTGTTAAACTAATTTTTATATGACCTTCTTCACGCACTGGGTTGAATATTTTTATTCATGAAATGGAGGCAGTATGATATCAAAGGACGGCTTAATTATTTTCCTTTAAATACCATTTAGAAAGAGCAATGGAAGACTTTAATTTTGGAAGGATGTTGTTATTTTATTTTCAGTGAATAGTCCTGTACTTTAGCTCTTTTTCTGTTTCTTAAATTAGGATGCACTTAGTGTATACAAGGAAGCAATTCAGAAAATGCCAAGGCAGTTTGCCCCACAGAGCTTGTACAACATGATGGGTAAGTAAAATAGTAATATTTTAATTGATATTTCAGGGACCTGTGGAAAAATTGAAACCTGTAATTCTGTTAAATGGAATTCTAATAAATCATATTGTTAATCCTCACTGAAAAAACCCTGTTCACAATTGAGTGTCACATTCAAATGTTTACAAAGCATACTTATTCTAAGAGAAATAAATGTGTTAACATAGTGATTTTCAGCAATTGGCTGGATCCCAGAGTTGTTCAAAAGGGGCTCAAAAACTGAAGTGGGTATTGAGTGTTAACTAGACCTTAGAGATTGAAAATGATGAATAAAGTACATGTAGATTTTAATGAATTTATCAAATTTGTGATAATTTTTGATCATGTTATTTTCTTAATCATAATGGCCTCCTCAAAAATAAACATGCTATGATGTAGAGATTCATGGTTTTGATGCTTATAAAAAAAATGTGAGCAACTGAGCCAACTTGTATGGTTTTCACTGATAAAGGCTTGGATCTCAGAGGTTTTTTTCAGGGTATTATTTTAGGGTAAAAACAATACTGTGAAGAGTGTAAATATCCTACTACAATTATTCCTTTTTCTACATTGAATAATTTAATTTTCTTATTAATCAGAAAGTATGTAAGCTAGGGCATTGATTTTTCTAGGTACAAGAGATCAAGAACTAGAATTACTAATAAAATAATCTGCCTATTACCTGCAATTGATCCGTGGCAGCCTTATAGGAAATTGTTACCACAGCTATTTGATGGTGGACACACCTGAAAATTGCCTATTTGGTATGTGATTCTTGAAAAGAATCCCTAAAGTTTAAGATGTTCTGCTGATTGGTTAACTTTGCTGTTTCCAGATAAGGGGTTACTTTTGTCCTCAAATCAAATATTTCTTTTTCTCCGAACAACAAATCGCAAACTCAGATTTTCCTTTTTCATTAAACTTGGTTAACTTGCTTAGTATTTCTAGGCCTTCCTCATGCATATAAACTAAATGTGACTACATGATCTCTAGGATTATTTTATGCTTTTATATTCTGTGATTTGAGACATTTGATAGTAGCCGTATGGCTTTGAGTACACATAGAAAATCCCAAGCCCTCCCAAACTAGAAAATATATGCCTGGCAAGGACACTCACTTCTACTTTTTTAAATTTTTTTTATAAATTTTATTTTAGTTTATTTATTTAGTTTTGGCTGTGTTGGGTCTTCATTTCTGTGCGAGGGCTTTCTCTAGTTGTGGCAAGCGGGGGCCACTCTGCATCGCAGTGCGCGGGCCTCTCACTATCGCGGCCTCTCTTGTTGCGGGGCACAGGCTCCAGACGCACAGGCTCAGTAGCTGTGTCTCACGGGCCCAGTTACTCCGCGGCATGTGGGATCTTCCCAGACCAGGGCTCGAACCCGTCCGTGTCCCCTGCATTGGCGGGCAGATTCTCAACCACTGCGCCACCAGGGAAGCCCTACTTTTTTTTAAATAACAGAAAATTCAGAAATAGTTTAGAGCTAGAACAAGGCACAGGTCAGTAAATAGAAAAAAAAAAAAAAAAGATTTGGGAGAGGTTTATATATTCATTCCCTGTCTCTGGGAATCCTGACAGTTGGCCTGGACAGCAGTAGGGTGATTTAATGCTCGTGTTAAAGAGGACACTGGAGTAGTTTTAGTTACTGATTCTTTTTCTCTTTGGTATAATTACTGAAAGGTAAAAATCTCACTTCCTTAAATGTACTTTTGTCTTTATCCTCTTATGAATTAAAACCGCGCCTTTTACTATCTAACATTTTACCATCAATCTATCCACTCAGGTGAAATGTACGTGTCCATAAAGTGTGTACCTAGAGTATGTAGATTTATCCGTTGAATTAACTTTCTGTGTTAGTGCTGGATGGTTATTCATTTCAAAATGAATACTGAAATAACTGTGTTCTCTAATTTTGTCTGAGGAGGCACAGTGGTTTTAGTTTATAATTTTATTTTTAACGCTAATGCTTGGGAAGGGCTTTTTCCCAATTTTCCTCAATGATCAGAGAAGATATCTTTCTTTAAATTAGGAAAGGACTCAGATCCATGGCAACAGACTGCATATGGCATCTTTATTGTTAATAGGAAGTGTGGTATTCACTATAGTTAATGATTCGAGAAAATTCATTCAATTATTTTAAGTAAATACATTTGATTGAAAATTCAGCTGGTACCTTGAGATCTGTGTCTCATGTGGTTACACAGATGCTGAGCACACACAGGCAGCAAAAGATAAGTGTATCCCTGGGGTGATTGCTTAGTCCTTTGTCTTATTTTCCATTACAGAAGGAGGGAGCCGCTTTGCCCAGACTCTGCAAAGCCCTCTAACAATTTGCAAGGGGAGAATCCCAATATAATTTATCATTCCAGATTTCTGCCATAATTATAGTGGCTGCCTTCTGTTTAATTTTATGTGACGGTCTGTCAGCTGACTAGGTTTTGTAGTTTCAGTTGTTCACGAAACTATAATTTTCTCTGAGAATGAGTTCACCTCCTAATCAAATGGGTGAAATCCTCTGAGTGTTGGCTTTAACTCCTAATACATTTTGATTAGCCTCCATTTGACAAGAAAAAAAAATGGCCCAGGAGATAAGCTGCCCTATCAGTTCATCATTTTCATTAGTCTGTCAGCATGTGCTGATTATCCTATCAAGTTTATCAACAGCCTTGAATGTGTTTTCTAATTCTCACATTTGCATATTATTGGTGCCCTTTAGGGATGAGTGATGGATTATAACGTCTGGCTAGATTTAGCCTGCAAGTATTCATTTTTCTCACGGCTCATTCATTTACCCCTTCAAGACCACTACCCCCAAGCACTTGCATGTAATCGTATAAATAATGCAAACATTATTTATTTTCTTTTATTTGGAGGTTAGGAGACATAAAGGAATATGTATGAAAAAATACAATTATATTTGAATGTTATTATTACTTTAATAATTCAATTCATTGCAGCTGCTTAAAAAAACAAAAAAAACAACAAAAAACCCCAACACTCCAGCCCTTTGCATTTTCCCTTCCCTTGAACATTTTATGAAAAACATATCACTCTATTCTGCATGCCAGTAGTTGACTTATCCTGAACATCGAATGAGCCTATTTTTCGCATTTGTGTATTAACAGAAAATAACAAGTTTGATTATCAATTATTACTTGCTTCCCAACTTAATTTTTTCTATATTTTATCATAAGACTTAGTTTTTATTGTGACAATTTATAAGTAAACTTAAAAATCTATTTAAAAATACATTCTCATTATTCTCTTTGATTTCATAGGATCAAGGTGATTGAGTAACAATAATTGAGGAGTATCGTCCCATCCAAAATTAAGTGAATTTACGAGCATGTACAAATCATATTTTAGAACACACTATATATCATTTTTATAAACAAAAATTAAAGTTTCACCTAGGTGGCAGTTATAATTAGTAAGGTATGAAAATACATGAAATGTTAAGAGTCCAAATCACACAGTAACTGTTAAAATTACTCCTAGCCAGTTGTGGACCTCAGTTTCCTCTTGAGATAATGGGTTGGATTCAGTGGAGATTCAGTATAGTGTGAAGTCAGATAGCCCAGGTTCAAATTATGGCTCTGACACTTAACAGCTGAGTGACGTTGGGCAAATTACTTAACTGAAGCCTCAGTTTCTCCATCCATAAGGTGCTTGTAATGGTAGTGTCAGTTTGAGGACTGATTGAGATAATGAAGCTAAAGCATATTGGACCAAATGCCCAACCTAGTAAGTTTCATAACATTACCTTCCGTTGTAATCATTATTCTTTCTGTGGGCTTTAAACTCCAGAAGTCACTGATTGTATTCTCTCTGGCAGTTCTTTTTGTATTTCCCATTGTAAATCTGATTTCTCTATAGATACAGTTTTGACGTACTTGGATGGCCTTGGAGTCACCAACGGGGATTCTGTTTAGTTCTGTCCCGTCTAGAATTGCTGCATTTTCTCTCGAAGTCCATTTCCCCTTATCTCTCAACAACCACAGTCAAAATCCATCTTTTATCATTAACTGCATTAACCAAAAGTGAAACAGCATACTTAGTTAATGCCCAATTAATAATTCCATTAATAGAGTGTTCCCTTTAAATTGAAATCATCATATTTAGTTTAGAGTTTCTTCTCCTTTTCCTGTCATGACATACTTTTCTGCTAGACTTAGTCAAAATTATTCTTTATTCTGATACCTATTATAGGCCTTTATTGAATCTCAATTTCTCCTCTTTTCTTCTCAAATTGTAAGTGATTTTTAGAATCATAGAATGTTAGAGATGGAAGATTCATATCTTTAAAATCCTCCTAACATAATCTTTTATTTTACAAGCTAGAAATTTACACTCGAATAGTTAGGTTGATCTGAGCCTGAACCAAGATGGCGGAGTAGAAGGACGTGCTTTCACTCCCTCTTGTGAGAACACCAGAATCACAACTAGCTGGTGGACAGTCATTGACAGGAAGACACTGGAACTCACCAAAAAAGATACCCCACATCCAAAGACAAAGGAGAAGCCACAATGAGATGGTAGGAGGGGCGCAATCACAGCAAAATCAAATCCCATAACTGCTGGGTGGGTGACTCACAGACTGGAGAACAGTTATACCACAGAAGTCCACCCACTGGAGTGAAGGTTCTGAGCCCCACGTCAGGCTTCCCAACCTGGGGTTCCGGCAACGGGAGGAGGAATTCCTAGAGAATCAGACTTTGAAGGCTAGTGGGATTTGATTGCAGGACTTTGACAGGACTGGGGGAAACAGAGATTCCACTCTTGGAGGGCACACACAAAGTAGTGTCTGCATCGAGACCCAGGGGAAGGAGCAGTGACCCCAGGGGAGACTGAACCAGACCTACCTGCTAGTGTTGGAGGGCCTCTTGCGGAGGCGGGGGGTGGCTGTGGCTCACCACGGGAACAAGGACACTGGCAGCAGAAGTTCTGGGAAGTACTCCTTGGCATGAACTCTCCTGGAGTCCGCCATTAGCCCCACCAAAGAGCCCAGGTAGACTCCAGTGTTGGGTCACCTCAGGCCAAACAACCAACAGGGAGGGAACCCAGCCCCACCCATCAGCAGACAAGCAGATTAAAGTTTTACTGAGCTCTGCTCACCAGAGCAACAGTCAGCTCTACCCACCACCAGTCCCTCCCATCAGGAAACTTGCACAAGCCTCTTAGATAGCTTCATCCACCAGAGGGCAGACAGCAGAAGCAAGAAGAACTACAATCCTGCAGCCTGTGGAACAAAAACCACATTCACAGAAAGACAGACAAGATGAAAAGGCAGAGGGCTATGTACCAGATGAAGGAACAAGATAAAACCCCAGAAAAACAACTAAATAAAGTGGAGATAGGCAAACTTCCTGAAAAAGAATTCAGAGTAATGATAGTGAAGATGATCCAGGACCTTGGAAAAACAATGGAGGCAAAGATCGAGAAGATGCAAGAAATGTTTAACAAAGATCTAGAAGAATTAAAGAACAAACAAACACAGATGAACAATACAATACCTGAAATGAAAACTACACTAGAAGGAATCAGTAGCAGAATAACTGAGGCAGAAGAACAGATATGTGACCTGGAAGACAAAATGATGGAATTCACTGCTGTGGAACAGACTAAAGAAAAAAGAATGAAAAGAAATGAAGACAGCCTAAGAGACCTCTGGGACAACATTAAACGCAACAACATTCGCATTATAGGGGTCCCAGAAGGAGAAGAGAGAGAGAAAGGACCAGAGAAAATATTTGAAGAGATTATAGTCGAAAACTTCCCTAACATGGGAAAGGAAATAGCCACCCAAGTCCAGGAAGCGCAGAGACTCCCATACAGGATAAACCCAAGGAGAAACATGCCGAGACACATAGTAATCAAATTGGCAAAAATTAAAGACAAAGAAAAATTATTGAAAGCAGCAAGGGAAAAACAACAAATAACCTACAAGGGAACTCCCAAAAGGTTAACAGCTGATTTCTCAGCAGAAACTCTACAAGCCAGAAGGGAGTGGCATGATATACTTAAAGTGATGAAAGGGAAGAAACTTCAACCAAGATTACTCTACCTAGCAAGGATCTCATTCAGATTCGATGGAGGAATCAAAAGCTTTACAGACAAGCAAAAGCGAAGAGAATTCAGCACCACCAAACTAGCTTTATAACAAATGCTAAAGGAACTTCTCTAAGTGGGAAACTCAAGAGAAGAAAAGGACCTACAAAGAGTTAGGTTGATCTGTTTAGGATTACACAGTTTGTGTTAGAACCAGAAGTGTAGTTTACTGATTTAAATTTAAATGCTTTTTCTATTCAGTCCTTCTGTATTGCCAAAACTGGCACATTCTTCACTATGTCAGTATAGCTTATCTTTACCCATTTAAAAACCAGCATATATATCTATATGTAGATATATAGATATATGGATATAGATATCATTCCTTGTCCAAATACATATTAAAAACCTTTTCATTTTAAAAGAATGAAACACCTACAAAATTGTGGTTTCATTACAGAATGCATGAAATGCAGGATATTAAAATTCTTTTAATGTAGGATAATTTTTAACCACCCTCATTTTTTCTCTTCTTTCTCTATAATTGTTTATTTCCCTTACTATGTCTACTTAAGCATTGCTTTTGAATAATCCTAAGAGATTATGGGAAACTAAGATAGGCTGTAACTTTCAGTTTTATCAGTTTGAGCCCTTCCAATCCCAAAGGTCATTTTAAGCCTATTTACTATTTAATATAAAATTACTTGGCTTTCTCAGTGCAAAGTGATTGTTTGGTTTAATTACAATATATAAGCAATTTAGGCCATTTCATCTTGGTAATATATCTTGAGAACAAAAAGCCACAATGTATTCATGGAGTAAGAGTCTAGAGTTACAGCCTTGTTGTTGCAGTCTGCAATCGCTATGTTTAGAATAACCTCTGTGTGCAAAAAAAAAAAAAAAAAATCTTTAAGTCACAGGTCCTGAGTTGGGGGTGCGTATAGTGGTGGTAGGATGAAATGGAAGTAGTCCATGTGGTTTCTGCTCTCATAGAACTTTCTAAGGGATTTCACAGTTGGTCTAGTGCTCTTTAGTATCTTTCCTTAATAAGTAAATGCCTACAAATAAAATGGATAATTGTATTACTCTAGCCTCGAGAATATTTTGTTTATAACTATGTAGGCCTGCTATGTTGACTGGACCAAACAAACCAAAACAAACAAAACAAACAAAAATCTCAAGGTTTTATTTTATTTTGATGTGACACTAGTGTCACAATTTGCATATGTATTTATATATCCTTGTTCTTTAAAAAATATGTCTATGGGTAACATGCTTTTATCTTAGGGAGAGATTACATTCTTCCAGGGGAATTCCATGATAATGATCATTGATATTTATTACCTCATTTGCCTTTATTTTGATCTTACCATTTTGATTCTCTTATTTCTGATAATTCCTAGATCTTTTTTTATACACATCCCTGTTACTTATGAAATCCTAGCTCAGTATTAGAAAATATATTTTTCCTCCATCAGCCTGCAACTAACAAGTCTTTTACTTACATAGGTTTCAAATTGACAAGATGCTTTTTCCTCACATTCTCTCATAAAAAAGAAGGAATCTTTTGACTTAATTTTCAGTTTTGTGAAAACGGCTCTTCAATTATGAGAGATTTCCCCAATTTCATTGAGCTAGTTAGAGAGAACAGTGAAAGAACCAATAAATAAGAGACACAGTGAATTTATTATAACAATTTTTGGAGTAAAGAGCTTGTCCAAATTTTAGAATTTGTATTTTTGAGAAAGAAACTTGTGGAATGAAAAAGTTTTGTCATAAATGGCTACCAGGGACCTTTAGATTCCTTACTCTCATTTAGGTAAGAACTGACAAAGAAGATGTCAAATGTACCTCCTGACAACAAAACACAAAAATTCTCACTTGTAAATTTATCCTAACTCTACTCGAAGGGTGTATACTCTATGCTGAATTCAGTTAGTAGGTTGGCTGTCAGAGAAGTCTGTTTTTCTCTCAGCCTCTGTATGGTTGGTTTTTTAGATGCATAATTTCTTTTTGTTGGATTTGTCTAGTGTGCCCATTTGCGTGTGTGTGTATGTGTTGACCTCACTTTGTTCCAGAATATATTTAGAATAGAAATATTCAGAGTAAATTTTTGACAGGACGGTTCACATGCGTAATGTTTTCTTCTGTGACTGGTGGTTCTTAAGTGGATTGCTGAAGGCATTTAGCATGCTGACTGTGAAAGAAATGGTTTTTAACTGTGTGAGATTTGAACTTCACATCTTTCAAGTGTGGAAGCATTAACACTCCAGTAGTGTTAAGCTTTTTATACCACCTGCTTCCCCTATTTTGAGTTCTGGTGATTTTCCTATGATTGCTTCCATTGGCACTCTTGAAAATCTGTGAGTCAACCCTTCAAATATGATACGACTGTATAACTGGATTAGCCATTGATCTGTGTACCTCTACAAGAATATTAACTTCTAACTTTTAAGATAAATCTTTTCATCGCATTTTCATTTTTCATTCGTCAGAAAGGACAAGACCAGGAGAAAGGATAAGACCAGGGCCAGGAGATTTTAGAAATTCACTTTGTAAGATATGGAGCCAATAAGATAAGGAGATATGAGCTTTGGGCTGTGTATCAAAAAGAATAAATATATGAAATGTATGTACACAATTTGCTCCTAAAAGTTCATTTCTCATTATAAAGCTGTAGTGGTTTATTTTCTTTTCTTTTTACCATTCACGCTTGATATAAATTCTACATTATGTACTATGGTTACAGACATTAATTTGCTAGGCATTAGTCTATACACTACAAAGGCCAGCCTCCAGTTCAGCTGCATTAAATAGGTAATATATTTTGTTTAAAGTTTCAATTAAACTCAGGACCAGAAGATATATGGTCCCTATGGGGGGTTTGAACATTTTCATGCCAGTGCTGGGATTGCCTAAGGATCATGCTTAGGTCTAGATGTTGCTTGCTTTCCTGGAAATATGATATGAGACAGTTGATTATATTTCACTGCTATTAAAACCACACGAGCCCACCTGTTACATTAATTCATACTTTTGCCAGTTTAGTGGTAAAGGAGAAGACTGAGGCTTAAAAACTTTATTTTTAAATTGAGTTATAAGGAAATGAATATATTCAAATTAATACCTAATTATATCCTTATTCTCTGATTCCCAAATAATTTCAATATGTTCTGCTTGAAAAATATGTTTTCTGAGGCTTCAATAGAAATAAATGAGAAAAAAAAGTGTATATTTTACTCTTTTATTGGGCACTATCCACGGAGTGAATCTTTTACTCAGTAATAAATATGGGTTGGATTGTTCTCAGAAAATTAAAGTGATGCTATGTTATACTTGGAAAATTAACTGAATTTCGAATTCTGACATTCTTAAAAGATGCCAATTTTGATGACATTGAGACGAAATGAACATAATCATGGGAAGAAGAAAATCTTGTATGAAGGATACAATCTTGAAAATCAATGTCAAGAAAATGATAAATTGTTGCACATATTTAGAATAGGCCAGTAATACAAATGAAGTTAAAAATTAAATACATTACTCATTGTACATACTTTGCTCTTTGTGTATTTATATTGGCTTTTCCTAATAGGTAGGGAAAAGTTGTTTCCTACATGAAAATCTTATTTAACTCCCCTAAGAACTGTTACTTAGTTGTGATTTTATTTATACTGACTGAAGCTATTGTCATATTCAAATTGAATAAAGCATTAAAATAGAACATGCAAAGTTTTGTTCCAGATGACAAGTCTTTTTTTTGCCAACATGTAAATTATGAGTATGGGGTTCTGTGAGCTGTTGTAGAATCTTATTTTTAAGTATTCATTAAAAATAGAATGAATTTTAAAATTTTTGATATATCTTAGTAATTAACATTAATATAAAAATTTATAGTATAAAATAAATTATTCATTACATATTATAGAGACATATTGCTTGATCCAGGAATACATATGAAATGTAATCCTAAGAAGATGTGTATAAAACTGAAAATGCTTTTATTATTCTCTTCTGAGGTCTTCCTGCAAATATTTATATACTATTTCTCTGAATACGATTATTTTCATTAATTCTTTCCAAGCTAGTACAACATTTACTCATTCTTTTTTATTTTTTCTGATGTAAACTTTGGGTTTTTCTAAACACAATTTAGAAATTCCTTGCGTATATTTTTAGTATTCCCTAAATATTTCAGTTGTATTAAGCCGTTTTATTTTATTCCACTGTAATTCTCTTGACGACAGTATTATAGTTTTTGGGAGTGGATCATCACCTCCAACATATACAGGGACACACACACACACAGTCTCACTTTCTCTTTTTTTGGAAAATCTGACCATTTTATGGGATGTCTCCAACATTCGTTGATTGATTGCTCTTAGTGATTAATTTCCTTGAAAACATAAAGGAAATTGGTTAGCCTAGAGAACTTTAGGATCCCCAATTGCAAAAAGAGACATAATAACATAGGCTCCTGGCTATTTTCCAAGTTAAATTTTGATGGCACATCAGATGTTTCCGGTATATAACACTAGGTAGTAGGAACCTTTTTAACTTTCACTGAAGTTTAACCTCTTTCTTCATGATTTGTGTTTTTACTTAATGAAACACGTTTTCATTTTTTTCCCCTGCATTTCCTCTCTTTGCTTTAAAACTACCCTTTCTGGCTTCAAGGGTTTTCCCTTAAGTTTGGTGCTGTAAGGACTTGCTAAAGAATTACGTACTGAACCATTTCATAACCTTCAGTTTAAGACTTGGATTATATTTCATTTACTTCCAATCACTCCGCTCCAAAGGAAGAAGTTATAGCTGTTAAAGTCTGTTGTCAGATACTAAGTAGCCCTCCTAATTTCTGTAATCATTTTAATTTTTGTCTTTGTCTGCTCTGTTCACTACCTCTTAAGGATTTCCAGTCAGGACTAATATATCCAAGGTAACTGGACTCTGTCATCTTTATGATACCATGAGGCTGAGGAAAATATTAGGATGGAAATACAAAAGATTCACAAAATTTGACAGCCAATAGTTACAGCAAGTTTATGACATAAATAAATAAAGGCCAGACTCCCTAATGTTTCTATGTTAATGCTAATACCGTGAAGTAAAAAGTGAGAATTTAAATCACAGCAAATTAAACTCTTGACATAATAGGCTCCTGATATCATGTGGTTCTGTCTGACCTATAGATTCTAGAAAAAGAAGTTACTTGGGGGCTTCCCTGGTGGCGCAGTGGTTGAGAATCTGCCTGCCAATGCAGGGGACACGGGTTCGAGCCCTGGTCTGGGAAGATCCCACATGCCGCGGAGCAACTGGGCCCGTGAGCCACAATTACTGAGCCTGCGCGTCTGGAGCCTGTGCTCCACAACGAGAGAGGCCACGATGGTGAGAGGCCTGCGCACCGCGATGAAGAGTGGCCCCCGCTTGTCGCAACTAGAGAAAGTCCTCGCACAGAAACGAAGACCCAACACAGCCATAAATAAATAAATAAAATTAAAAAAAAAAAAAAAAAAGAAGTTACTTGGAAATTTTTCTTCGGTGACATACTGGGCAAAAATGTAACATCTAAATCCAAGTTGATACATAATGTGATCAATTATTTCTCAGATATTTATCAAGACTCTGTGGAGCCACTTCTGAACTTAGGTTGGAGGACAGATAAAGAGATGAAGTGTTTTCTGTCTGGCTCTACACATCTCATAGTCTAATTTGAGATCAGGAAGATTATAATTGGTGAGGTAAGTCCTATAGATACATTAAAAAGATGGGGGACAGATAGGAGTTGGAATAAATGAAGAATTGAGTATAATCTTAAATAGGAAAAGTCAATTTTGTAAATATTGCCATCTTTAATTGATCCCTGGATTATAATTCAATAGCAATAAACATCTCAAAAATTTATCAAAAATTTGACAAAATGATTCTAAAGTTTATCTGGTAGACTTAACAGGAAAATAGAACCAAGAAGGTTTAGAGAAGAATAATGGGTGAGACTTGCTCTACTTGATATTAAAATATTAGTATCAGTAGAAGCTACAGTAATTAGAGCAGTGTTGCCCTGGCATAAAAACAGAAAATCTGACTAGTAGGACAGAATGGAGACCCCAGAAACAGATCAAAATTTACTAAATCTTTATAGATAATAGATGTGGAATTAAATATGATTGAGGGAAGGGAGTTTTTATAAAAGCTGATCTGGGAGAATTGATTAAATGTTTGGAAACAATAAAATTAGATATCTGCCTCACACCATATGGTAAAATGTATTTCATGTGGAATAAGTAGCTAATTTTAATAATGAAACTATATAAGTAGAAGAGAATATATGTCCCTCTGATGGAGAATAATTTTGTGCAAAATAGATAGTGATTAAACTACAAAGGAAAAGTCAACTTGATTTGCATATGTAAAAATTAAAATAGTCTGAAATGAAAAGCTATTACCATCTTTTGCCTATTATAAGGAAAAGATAAATGTCTTAATTAAAAAATGGTTTAAAACCATTAAACAGTGACCCACAATTTAAAAAAATTGATGGTTAAAATTTTATTTAAAAAATTTGTGAAAATATATGCCTTTTCATTAGTTCAAGAATTCTACTGCTATATATGTATTCTAAGATAATAAGATAAAAAATTTTTTAAAAAGGTAATTACAAAGAAGGATGATAATTGCTGAAGTAGGTGTAGTACCTGCAAAAAAATTGGGAGGGAAATTTGAATACACAAAAAATTGATCTTGAATGAGAAAGTATAATTTTGGAAAATTTATCATATTTCTTAATATAGTTTTAAAATGCTAGAAGGAACCCAAATATTTAAAACTAGCAAAATATTTTACTTATAATTGATTTTTTTCAAAATATAAAATAAATTCTGGAAAAACACCAAAATTTTACCAATCACTATCTATGAGTGATGGGATTCATCTGATTTAATAAAATTATCATCTTTCAGATTTTCTACAATGAGTAGATATAATGTTTGTAATTAGATAATAAATATAAATATTAAAAAAAATTTTAAAGGATTAATCAGGACTTGGGCTAGTCAATCTTGAGTAGATCATCTAGAAAATCCATGAGTATGACAGTTCCTTTTTAAACTAACTAGGATATTGTCACTGGTTTATGAAATGACTATGTAAATTACTGAACAGTGATGAATCTACAAATGATTATATAATTTAGGGGATTAAGGAGTTATTTAGTCTTAGCCCCTCATTTTGTGGATGATAAACTAAGGTCTTGTCAAATAACCTGTTTGTCTATAACCATATAAAGTTTTAATGGAAAAGTAAGAATTAGAAACCCAGCCATCTAATTACTCTTTTGGTATATAATTCATAATTCTGTGCTGCATCATAATTATAAATAATTTCGACAGGTAGATGGACAAACGAAGTTAATCAGTCAATTAATTAAAATGTGTTTATTTCATTTTAAAATTATGTGGCAAAATTAGTTCCTAAGGAAAGAATTAAAAGTAACATATAAAAAAAAAAATCGTAAACTTGAAGATGGGTAAAGTGCTCATTAAAAGAAAAATGACCAGCACAGAAAAACACTTCTTATAAAAACCATCAATATAGGACTTCCCTGGTGGCACATTGGTTAAGAATCCGCCTGCCAATGCAGGGGACACGGCTTCAAGCCCTGGTCCAGGAAGATCCCATATGCCGCGGAGCAGCTAAGCCTGTGCGCCACAACTACTGAAGCCCGCGCGCCTAGAGCCCGTGCTCTGCAATAAGAGAAGCCACCGCAATGAGAAGACCGCGCACCACAGCGAAGGGTAGACCCCGTTCACCGCAACTAGACAAAGCCCGCGCACAGCAACGAAGACCCATTGCAGCCAAAAAAAAGAAAGAAAACAGAATAAACCTGCTATCTTAAATGTAATAGAAGCATTTCTTAAAAATGAAATGAGGGGCTTCCCTGGTGGCGCAGCGGTTGAGAATCTGCCTGCCAATGCAGGGGACACGGGTTCGAGCCCTGGTCGGGGAAGATCCCACATGCCGCGGAGCGGCTAGGCCCGTGCACCACAACTACTGAGCCTGCGCGTCTGGAGCCTGTGCTCCGCAACAACAGAGGCCGCGATAGTGAGAGGCCCGCGCACCGCGATGAAGAGTGGCCCCCGCTTGCCGCAACTAGAGAAAGCCCTCGCACAGAAACGAAGACCCAACACAGCCAAAAATAAATAAATTAAAATAAAAAAAAAAAAATGAAATGATTACGTTAGTGACCAGCCAAGTCCTTAAGCTGGGAGAGCTTAGAAATTAGACAGATTACCATAGAATGCCTGACCTTCAAGGCAAAGTATCCTAAAACACTTGCAATATTGACAGTCAGATGCGTTCACCATATCAGCAACAGAAAGCCTGCTAGAAATCATGTAGGGCTATTTTCTGAATGCTCCTATTCTTTACAGGCCAGAAAAACGCTATAACCTACGTGAGCCCTTTTACAAAGGTAGCATTTCTCCCCAGTGTGCTGGTGTCGCTGTATTTTACAAACATTCTTCTGAAACTTTTAGAACTTCTCAACTTATAGCTAGGCACATGCAATTCAGTGTTGTTCACACCTTTTGCACTCATGTTCCATTGTTCACTGTGATTTTGCTCATAACCACTTACCATCTGTTTTATTATTTACTTGATATTTTTCTTCATTCTAAAACATATCTATGAAATCACATTTTTAAACACAGATTAAATGAAATTTATAAGTACTAAATTTAAAAAAGTTTTTGTGTTGTTTCATGTGCATCTAAAAATCAAACTTTGGAAAATACTGATAAATATATTTCTCTCGCAAGATTGTAAGTACCATGAAGGTGGGAATGACTGATACCTCATTAGCCTTTAGGTTTACCATCATATGCATTATCCATGTTGGCTAACCTAAATTGATATGCAAGATATGTATTTAAGATTTTTTTTTTTTGGCTGAGCTGTGTGGCATGCGGGATCTTAGTTCCCTGACCAGGGATCGAACTTGTGCCCCCTGCATTGGGAGCGTGGAGTCTTAACCACTGAACCACCAGGGAAGTCCCTATTTAAGAACTTTTTTTAAAGAGATTTAACAATTACCGTAATAATTGAGAAAGTGGTGGGAATGTAAATTGATACAACCACTATGGAGAACACTATGGAGGTTCCTTAAAAAACTAAAAATAGAACTACTATACGACCCAGCCATCCCACTACTGGGCATACACCCTGAGAAAACCATAATTCAAAAAGAGTCATGCACCAAAATGTTCATTGCAGCTCTATTTACAATAGCCAGGACATGGAAGCAACCTAAGTGTCCATCATCAGATGAATGGATAAAGAAGATGTGGCACATATTTACAGTGGAATACTACTCAGCCATAAAAAGAAACAAAATTGAGTTATTTGTAGTGAGGTGGATGGACCTAGAGTCTGTCATACAGAGTGAAGTAAGTCAGAAAGAGAAAAACAAATACCGTATGCTAACACATATATATGGAATCTAAGGGGAAAAAAAAAAAAGGTCATGAAGAACCTAGGGGTAAGATGGGAATAAAGACACAGACCTACTAGAGAATGGACTTGAGGATATGGGGAGGGGGAAGGGTAAGCTGTGACAAAGTGAGAGAATGGCATGGACATATATACACTACCAAACGTAAGATAGATAGCTAGAGGGAAGCAGCTGCATAGCACAGGGAGATCAGCTCGGTGGTTTGTGACCACCTAGAGGGGTGGGATAGGGAGGGTGGGAGGGAGAGAGATGCAAGAGGGAAGAGATATGGGAACATATGTATATGTATAACTGATTCACTTTGTTATAAAGCAGAAACGAACACACCATTGTAAAGCAATTATACTCCAATAAAGATGTTAAAAAAAAAAAAGAATTGAGAAAGGGGTGATTACTTTTGGTACCTGTGGTCAAAAAAATTTTTTTAAGTTGGGAAGGAGGGATAGATTGGGAGTTTGGGATTGACATGTACACATTGCTTTATTTAAAATAGTTAACCAACAAGGACCTACTATATAGCACAGGGAACTCTGCTCAGTTTTCTGTAATAATCTAAATGGGAAAAGAATTTGAAAAAGAATAGATATATGTATATGTATAGCTGAATCACTTTGCTGTACACCTGAAACTAACACAACATTGTTAATCAACTATACTCCAATATAAAATAAAAATTTTTAAAAAAGGGAATTTGGAGGGTGGAAGAATTGCATAAGTTGGTCAAAAGATACAAACTTCCACTTATAAGACAAAGACGTACTAGGGCTGTAATGTACAACATGATGACTGTAGTTTACACTGCTATATGGTGTATTTGCTTAGGGAGTAGATCCTCAAAGTTCTCATAACAGAGAAAAAAGCATTATTTTGTATCCATATGACATGATGGGTATTAACTAACCTTACTGTGGTAATCATTTCACAATATATATGTCAAGTCATAATGCTGTACACCTTAAACTTTTACAGTGCTGTATGCCACTTATATCTAAATAAAGCTGAAAAAAATAGGGAATCTAAACTGAATCTTAACATAGAAATATATTCTCTTGAGCAAGGGCAGGAGAAACAAAAGGTAACACTAGCAGATAGGGGTAATATGTACCCCTACATGCTCTATTCTTTATCTGGTAGCTGGAGCTGTCCAGTAACTTGAAACATGAAAATTAGTGAGATCTAGACTCTTACATCATCAGTAATCCAGCATTCTTTCCTTTAAGGAGTTAGTCTTTGCCTTATTTAGATTCAGGGCTTTTTAGGGAGGAAGAGTGACATTATTTGTTCTACATCTGAAACTGGTTTATATCTGCCTGAAGCCAGCCTGGAGACATCGAAATCCCTTTTGTCTGTGAGTGAATTGGAAATAAATCTGGGTGATGAACCTGATCACTACATCATCACACTGCAAATCTTGGAATTCTTACGAAAGTAACTCTATTATGTCATTTTTGTGTGTGTGTATGTAGGGTGAGAAAGAAAAATAGTCATCATTGCTTCTTTCCTCCTGGGTAGTATAAACATTTTTTTTTTCTATTATTGTAAGTTAAGAAGAATTATAGTACCAGAGAAGATGACTTAACCCTCCTCCCTCCACCCCATTCCCAATCAAGTATCTTCATTCCCTTCCTTATTGAATTTACTGAACTTTCTTTTCCTGTGGCCATTTCCTTTATGGAATTTTTATGATTTTAATATTTTAATCAAGCTTGAAGGATTACATGTATACCATTCTCTCCTAACACTGAATCCACTGATGGCACTTTTTGCAGTTATTTTATCCCTTCTCTAATTATTTTTTTATAGTATTTGGACAGAGTGGAATAGTAGAAAAAAAAAGAGAGAATCTAATCTGAATCCTGAATCTGTCATTTGCTTGTTTTTGAACACTGAGCAAGTTGGTTAAGCTCAATGACCCATAGTCACTTTGTTTGTAAAATGAGACCAATACTAATTAGAGTGTAGGAATAATGTAAAAAGTATAAAGATAATGGGGGGGGAGTGGGAGGGAGGCCCAAGAGAGAGGGGATATATGCATACATATAGCTGATTCACTTCATTGTACAGCAGAAACTAACACAACATTGTAAAGCAACTATACTCCAAAAATATATATATATATATAATACTTCAGTAGGTATTCAATAAGTAATAAACTTTATATAGTAGGTAGCTTGATGCATTGGCAAAAAGTATGGGCTTTCGAGGCATTCACACCTTTTAAGATAGGTTTATTAACTGTTTAAGTCACTTATTATTCCTGTACCTTCCTCCACATTCACAAATGAGTGTTCTAACCCCTTGTATGAATTAGAAATGAGAAATATGAGGCTCCTACCTTGGCAGTGCCAGGGATATAGCAAGTACTTGGGCTTGTATTGTTTGTTGCCTGAATCTTTATTGAGTTGCCTTTTAAACACATTTAAATTCATTCATGATCATTTTCTTGCATTTTAGGTTTTGCATCTTGATTTTATTACCACTTTTATGGATGGGCTGTTTTGTGTTAAGGTTAACCTTAGAACTTTTTTTAAAATTAATTAATTAATTTATTTTTAATGGCTGTGTTGGGTCTTCGTTTCTGTGCGAGGGCTTTCTCTAGTTGCGGCGAGCAGGGGCCACTCTTCATCGCGGTGCGCGGGCCTCTCACTGTCGTGGCCTCTCCCGTTGCGGAGCACAAGCTGCAGACGCGCAGGCTCAGTAGTTGTGGCTCACGGGCCTAGTTGCTCCGCGGCATGTGGGATCTTCCTAGACCAGGACTCGAACCCGTGTCCCCTGCATTGGCAGGCAGATTCTCAACCACTGCGCCACCAGGGAAGCCCTAAAGTACATCTTATATGCTACATATTTCCCTCTTAATAATTGAATAAAGTATGATTCAGAAACGTTTTTAAAGGTCAACCGTGGATTATTATTGCTCTTCCTTATTCCTTTAATTCAATAGAGAAGTCCAAGGCAAAGTGAAATGAACTTGATGGCCAGTGTATCATAAGCTAGAAAACAATTTTCCGTGAGTGAGGCAGAGTATAATTTTCACCTGAGCTGGAGACTTGGAAAGTTTGTGATTGTTCACTACCAACAGGTTAGCAATGCACTGAGGTCAGGTCGTCCTGGGTTTGAATTGTAGTTTTACCACTTTCTACATTTATGGTTTTGTGTGTTTGATTTAGCCACTGTGCTTTTCAATTTTCTTATCTGTGAAATCCAGGTAATTAAGGATGTTCCTTAATTTAAAAAATGAGATACATAAGCAACTAATGTAGAGATTGAAAATATGTTTCATCTCACAAACCTAATTTGAAAAGTTAGTTGGTACTGGCTGAATGAGGATGGTGCATTAAGGCCCCTTGTGGGGCTAAGTGAGAAAACATTCTGTGTGCCCAAAGGTATAGAATGGGAGGAGTGGCTGCATGTTAAGTCAGACATTTGCTCCCTATAGCTCACTACCCTATTTTGTAATAAACATTCAATGAATGTTATAGTCATTTTTGTTACTGAGATGCAATGAATGGTTACATGAAGTTTTTCTAAGTTGTAATGAATAGTACCTAAGTAAGCTAGTTATTTACATTTTTCATATACTTGCCAAGATGCATTATGGCATTATATTTCTTATTTGTGGTCCTTTGGTATTTCCCCACCTCACAAGCTTTATAACTTAATAAGTTGCTTATGAGTTCTTCCTGAACAAAATAGTTCAACCTAAGTAGTTAGCAGATTAATAATATTTCATTTCAAAATGGGTTTTAATAATGATAGATTTCTGACTTGGAAAAAAAATAGTGCACTTTCTGAAATGATTTTTTAAAAATCAGACACTTAAATATAAAGATTTGAATCTCAAAAGCACCCTGGAATTGCACTCTCTTTCTGTACAGGTAACTTACCTGTTACTATTCTACAAGTTAGTTGAATTTTTAATAAATAAAAAGTAGAAGCCATATTAAATATAATGATTGTAGAACTTCTAAAAAGTGATCTATGAGCACTTGAAAACCCAAAGTAGAATTTCAGGTCAATTCCAAACAGAACCTATAATGCAGACCCATCTTTCAGCTCTAACTCTGAAATTTTTTTTTTTTTTAGCATCTTCATTGGAGTATAATTGCTTTACAATGGTGTGTTCGTTTCCGCTTTATAACAAAGTGAATCAGTTATACATATACATATGTTCCCATATCTCTTCCCTCTTGCATCTCCCTCCCTCCCACCCTCCCTATCCCACCCCTCTAGGTGGTCACAAACCACCGAGCTGATCTCCCTGTGCTATGCAGCTGCTTCCCTCTAGCTATCTATCTTACGTTTGGTAGTGTATATATGTCCATGCCATTCTCTCACTTTGTCACAGCTTACCCTTCCCCCTCCCCATATCCTCAAGTCCATTCTCTAGTAGGTCTGTGTCTTTATTCTCATCTTACCGCTAGGTTCTTCATGACCTTTTTTTTTTTTTTTCCCTTAGATTCCATATATATGTGTTAGCATACTGTATTTGCTTTTCTCTTTCTGACTTACTTCACTCTGTATGACAGACTCTAACTCCATCCACCTCACTACAAATACCTTCATTTCGTTTCTTTTTAAGGCTGAGTAATATTCCATTGTATATATGTGCCACATCTTCTTTATCCATTCATCCGATGTTGGACACTTAGGTTGCTTCCATGTCCTGGCTATTGTAAATAGAGCTGCAATGAACATTTTGGTGCATGACTCTTTTTGAATTATGGTTTTCTCAGGGTATATGCCCAGTAGTGGGATTGCTGGGTCGTATGGTAGTTCTATTTTTAGTTTTTGAAGGAACCTCCATACTGTTCTCCATAGTGGCTGTATCAGTTTACATTCCCAACAACAGTGCAAGAGGGTTCCCTTTTTTCCACACCCTCTCCAGCATTTATTGTTTCTAGATTTTTTGATGATGGCCATTCTGACCGGTGTGAAATGATATCTCATTGTAGTTTTGATTTGCATTTCTCTAATGATTAATGATATTGAGCATTCTTTCATGTGTCTGTTGGCAATCTGTATATCTTCTTTGGAGAAATGTCTATTTAGGTCTTCTGCCCATTTTTGGATTGGGTTGTTTGTTTTTTTGTTATTGAGCTGCATGAGCTGCTTGTAAATCTTGGAGATTAATCCTTTGTCAGTTGCTTCATTTGCAAATATTTTCTCCCATTCTGAGGGTTGTCTTTTAGTCTTGTTTATGGTTTCCTTTGTTGTGCAAAAGCTTTTAAGTTTCATTAGGTCCCATTTGTTTATTTGTGTTTTTATTTCCATTTCTCTAGGAGTTGAGTCAAAAAGGATCTTGCTGTGATTTATGTCATAGAGTGTTCTTCCTATGTTTTCCTCTAAGAGTTTGATAGTGTCTGGCCTTACATTTAGGTCTTTAATCCATTTTGAGTTTATTTTTGTGTATGGTGTTAGGGAGTGTTCTAAATTCATACTTTTACATGTACCTGTCCAGTTTTCCCAGCACCACTTATTGAAGAGGTTGTCTTTTCTCCACTGTATATGCTTGCCTCCTTTATCAAAGATAAGGTGACCATATGTGCGTGGGTTTATCTCTGGGCTTTCTATCCTGTTCCATTGATCTACGTTTCTGTTTTTGTGCCAGTACCAAACTGTCTTGATTACTGTAGCTTTGTAATATAGTCTGAAGTCAGGGAGCCTGATTCCCCCAGCTCCATTTTTCGTTCTCAAGATGGCTTTGGCTATTCAGGATCTTTTGTGTTTCCATACAAATTGTGAAATTTTTTGTTCTAGTTCTGTGAAAAATGCCAGTGGTAGTTTGATAGGGATTGCATTGAATCTGTAGATTGCTTTGGGTAGTAGAGTCATTTTCACAATGTTGATTCTTCCAATCCAAGAACATGGTATATCTCTCCATCTATTTGTATCATCTTTAATTTCTTTCATCAGTGTCTTATAATTTTCTGCATACAGGTCGTTTGTCTCCTTAGGTAGGTTTATTCCTAGATATTTTATTCTTTTTGTTGCAGTGGTAAACGGGCGTGTTTCCTTAATTTCTCTTTCAGATTTTTCATCATTAGTGTATAGAAATGCAAGAGATTTCTGTGCATTAATTTTGTATCCTGCTACTTTACCAAATTCATTGATTAGTTCTAGTAGTTTTCTGGTAGCATCTTTAGGATTCTCTATGTGTAGTATCATGTCATCTGCAAACAGTGACAGCTTTACGTCTTCTTTTCTGATTTGGATTCCTTTTATTTCTTTTTCTTCTCTGATTGCTGTGGCTAACACTTCCAAAACTATGTTGAATAATAGTGGTGAGGGTGGGCAACCTTGTCTTGTTCCTGATCTTAGTGGAAATGGTTTCAGTTTTTCACCATTGAGGACAATGTTGGCTGTGGGTTTGTCATATATGGCCTTTATTATGTTGAGGAAAGTTCCCTCTATGCCTACTTTCTGCAGGGCTTTTATCATAAATGGGTGTTGAATTTTGTCGAAAGCTTTCTGTGCATCTATTGAGATGATCATATGATTTTTCTCCTTCAGTTTGTTAAAATGATGTATCACGTTGATTGATTTGCGTATATTGAAGAATCCTTGCATTCCTGGGATAAACCCCACTTGATCATGGTGTATGATCCTTTTAATGTGCTGTTGGATTCTGTTTGCTAGTATTTTGTTGAGGATTTTTGCATCTATGTTCATCAGTGATATTGGCCTGTAGTTTTCTTTCTTTGTGACATCTTTGTCTGGTTTTGGTATCAGGGTGATGGTGGCCTCGTAGAATGAGTTTGGGAGTGTTCCTCCCTCTGCAATATTTTGGAAGAGTTTGAGAAGGATATGTGTTAGCTCTTCTCTAAATGTTTGATAGAATTCACCTGTGAAGCCATCTGGTCCTGGGCTTTTGTTTGTTGGAAGGTTTTTAGTCACAGTTTCAATTTCAGTGCTTGTGATTGGTCTGTTCATATTTTCTATTTCTTCCTGGTTCAGTCTCGGCAGGTTGTGCATGTCTAAGAATTTGTCCATTTCTTCCAGGTTGTCCATTTTATTGGCATAGAGTTGCTTTTAGTAATCTCTCATGATCGTTTATATTTCTGCAGTTTCAGTTGTTACTTCTCCTTTTTCATTTCTAATTCTATTGATTTGAATCTTCTCCCTTTTTCTCTTGATGAGTCTGGCTAATGGTTTATCAATTTTGTTTATCCTCTCAAAGAACCAGCTTTTAGTTTTATTGATCTTTGCTATTGTCTCCTTCATTTCTTTTTCATTTATTTCTGATCTGATCTTTATGATTTCTTTCCTTCTGCTAGCTTTGGGGTTTTTTTGTTCTTCTTTCTCTAATTGCTTTAGGTGCAAGGTTAGGTTGTTTATTCGAGATGTTTCCTGTTTCTTCATGTAGGCTTGTATTGCTATAAACTTCCCTCTTAGAACTGCTTTTGCTGCATCCCATAGGTTTTGGGTCATTGTGTCTCCATTGTCATTTGTTTCTAGGTATTTTTTGATTTCCCCTTTGATTTCTTCAGTGATCACTTCGTTATTAAGTAGTGTATTGTGTAGCCTCCATGTGTTTGTATGTTTTACAGATCTTTTCCTGTAATTGATATCTAGTCTCATAGTGTTGTGGTCAGAAAAGATACTTGATACGATTTCAATTTTCTTAAATTTACCAAGGCTTGATTTGTGACCCAAGATATGATCTATCCTGGAGGATGTTCCATGAGCACTTGAGAAAAATGTGTATTCTGTTGTTTTTGGGTGGAATGTCCTATAAATATCAATTAAGTCAATCTTGTTTAATGTATCATTTAAAGCATGTGTTTCCTTATTTATTTTCATTTTGGATGATCTGTCCATTGGTGAAAGTGGGGTGTTAAAGTCCCCTACTATGATTGTGTTACTGTCGATTTCCCCTTTTATGGCTGTTAGTATTTGCCTGATGTTTTGAGGTGCTCCTATGTTGGGTGCATAAATATTTACAATTGTTATACCTTCTTCTTGGATTGATCGCTTGATCATTATGTAGTGTCCTTCTTTGTCTCTTGTAATAGTCTTTATTTTAAAGTCTATTTTGTCTGATATGAGAATTGCTACTCCAGCTTTCTTTTGATTTCCATTTGCATGGAATATCTTTTTCCATCCCCTCACTTTCAGTCTGTATGTGTCCCTAGGTCTGAAGTGGGTGTCTTGTAGACAGTATATATACAGATCTTGTTTTTCTATCCATTCAGCCAGTCTCTGTCTTTTGGTGGGAGCATTTAATCCATTTACATTTAAGGTAATTATTGATATGTATGTTCCTACTACCATTTTCTTAATTATTTTGGGTTTGTTTTTGTAGGTCTTTTCCTTCTCTTGTGTTTGTTGCCTAGAGAAGTTCCTTAAGCATTTGTTGTAAAGCTGGTTTGGTGGTGCTGAACTCTCTCAGCTTTTGCTTGTCTGTAAAGGTTTTAATTTCTCCATCAAATCTGAATGAGATCCTTGCTGGGTAGAGTAATCTTGGTTGTAGGTTTTTCTCCTTCATCACTTTAAGTATATCCTGCCACTCCTTTCTCGCTTGCAGAGTTTCTGCTGAAAGATCAGCTGTTAACCTTATGGGGATTCCCTTGTGTGTTATTTGTTGCTTTTCCCTTGCTGCTTTTAATATATTTTCTTTATATTTAATTTTTGATAGTTTGATTGATATGTGTCTTGGTGTGTTTCTCCTTGGATTTATCCTGTATGGGACTCTCTGTGCTTCCAGGACTTGATTAACTATTTCCTTTCCCATATTAGGGAAGTTTTCAACAATAATCTCTTCAAATATTTTCTCAGTCCCTTTCTTTTTCTCTTCTTCTTCTGGGACCCCTATAATTCGATTGTTGGTGCGTTTAATGTTGTCCCAGAGGTCTCTGAGACTGTCCTCAGTTCTTTTCATTCTTTTTTCTTTATTCTGCTCTGCAGTAGTTATTTCCACTATTTTATCTCCCAGGTCACTTACCCATTCTTCTGCCTCAGTTATTCTGCTATTGATCCCTTCTAGAGTATTTTTAATTTCATTTATTGTGTTTTTCATCATTGCTTGGTTCCTCTTTAGTTCTTCTACGTCCTTGTTAAATGTTTCTTGCATTTTGTCTATTCTATTTCCAAGATTTTGGATCATCTTTACTATCATTATTCTGAATTCTTTTTCAGGTAGCCTGCCTATTTCCTGTTCATTTGTTAGGTATTGTGTGTTTTGACCCTGCTCCTTCATCTGCTGTGTGTTTTTCTGTGTTCTCATTTTGCTTAACTTACTGTGTTTGGGCTCTCCTTTTCACAGGCTGCAGGTTCGTAGTTCCCGTTGTCTTTGGTATCTGTCCCCAGTGGCTAAGGTTGGTTCAGTGGGTTGTGTAGGCTTCCTGGTGGAGGGGACTAGTGCCTGTGTTCTGGTGGATGCGGCTGTATCTTGTCTTTCTGGTGCGCACGTCCACGTCTGGTGGTGTGTTTTGGGGTGTCTGTGGCCTTATTATGATTTTAGGCAGCCTCTCTACTAATGGATGGGGCTGTGTTCCTGTCTTGCTAGTTGTTTGGCATAGGGTGTCCAGCACTGTAGCTTGCTGGTCGTTGAGTGAAGCTGGGTCTTGATGTTGAGATGGAGATCTCTGAGAGATTTTTGCCGTTTGGTATTACGTGGAGCTGGGAGGTCTCTTGTGGACCAGTGTCCTGAAGTTGGCTCTCCCACCTCAGAGGCACAGCCCTGATGCCTGGCTGGAGCACCAAGAGCCTTTCATCCACACGGCTCAGAATAAAAGGGAGAAAAAATAGAAAGAGAGAAAGAAAGGGGATAAAATAAAATAAAATATAGCTATTATAATAAAAAATAAGAAAAAAATTATTGAGAAAAAAATTTTAATTTAATAAAATATATTTATTAATTTTTTATAATAAAAATAGAAAAAAATTATTAAGAAAAAATGTATTAAGAAAAAAATTTAATTTGGGGGGGGGGTTATTTATTTATTTATTTATTTTTGGCTGTGTTGGGTCTTCGCTTCTGTGCGAGGGCTTTCTCTAGTTGCGGCGAGTGGGGGCCGCTCTTCATCGCAGTGCACGGGCTTCTCACTATCGTGGCCTCTCTTGTTGCAGAGCACAGGCTCCAGATGCGCAGGCTCAGTAGTTGTGGCTTGCGGGCTTAGTCGCTCCGCGGCATGTGGGATTCTCCCGGACCAGGGCTCGAACCCATGTCCCCTGCATTGGCAGGCAGATTCTCAACCACTGCGCCACCAGGGAAGCCCAAAATTTAATTTTTTTAAAATAAAAATTAAGAAAAATTTATTGAGAAAGTTTTTTAAATTTTTTAAAATAAAAAGTAAGGAAAAAAATTAAGAAAAAAAAATTTTTTAAGTATAAAAAAAACAAAAAATTACGGACGGACCGAACCCTAGGACAAATGGTGAAAGCAAAGCTATACAGACAAAATGTCACCCAGAAGCATACACATATACACTCACAAAAAAAGGAAAAGGGGAAAAATTAATATATCCTGCTCCCAAAGTCCACCTCCTGAATTTGGGATGATTCGTTGTCTATTCAGGTATTCCACAGATGCAGGTACATCAGGTTGTTTGTGGAGCTTTAATCCGCTGCTTCTGAGGCTGCTGGGAGAAATTTCCCTTTCTCTTCTTTCTTTGTACAGCTCCCGGGGTTCAGCTTTGGATTTGGACCCGCCTTTGCGTGTAGGCCGTGTAGGTCACCGGAGGGTGTCTGTTCTTCGCTCACACAGGGCGGGGTTAAAGAGCAGCTGTTTCGGGGGCTCTGGCTCACTTAGGCCAGGGGGAGGGAGGGGTACGGAGGAGGCGGGGCAAACCTGCGGCCGCAGAGGCCGGCGTGACATTGCAGCAGCCTGAGGCGCGCCGTGCGTTCTCCCGGGAAAGTTGTCCGTGGATCACGGGAGCCTGGCAGTGGCGGGCTGCACAGGTTCCCGGGAGGGGCGGTGTGGAGAGTGACCTGTGCTTGCACACAGGCTTCTTGGTGGCGGCAGCAGAAGCCTTAGCGTCTCATGCCCGTCTCTGGGGTCCGCGCTGATAGCCGTGGCTTGCACCTGTCTCTGGAGCTCCTTTAAGCGGCGCTCTGAATCCCCTCTCCTCGCGCACCAGGAAACACAGAGGCAAGAAAAAGTCTCTTGCCTCTTCGGCAGCTGCAGACTTTTTTCCGGACTCCCTCCCGGCTAGCTGTGGTACACTAACCCCTTCAGGCTGTGTTTACGCAGCCGACCCCAGTCCTCTCCCTGCGATCCAATGAAGCCCGAGCCTCAGCTCCCAGCCCCCGCCCGCCTCGGCGGGTGAGCAGACAAGCCTCTCAGGCTGGTGAGTGCTGGTCAGCACCACTCCTCTGTGCGGGAGTCTCTCCGCTTTGCCCCCTGCACCCCTGTGGCTGTGCTCTCCTCCGCTGCTCCAAAGCTTCCCCCCTCCGCCACCCGCAGTCTCCGCCCGCGAAGGGGCTTCCTAGTGCGTGGAAACCTTTCCTCCTTCACAGCTCCCTCCCACTGGTGCAGGTCCCGTCCCTATTCTTTTGTCTCTGTTATTTCTTTTTTCTTTTGCCCTACCCAGGTACGTGGGGAGTTTCTTGCCTTTTGGGAGGTCTGACGTCTTCTGCCAGCGTTCAGTGGGTGTTCTGTAGGAGCAGTTCCGCATGTAGATGTATTTCTAATGTATCTGTGGGAAGGAAGGTGATCTCCGCGTCTTACTCTTCCGCCATCTTGCCCAGACCCCCTAACTCTGAAATTAGTATGTGTTTTCTTCTGGCTTTAGAATCCCTTTTAGAGATAAATAGTTTGATTTGGTTTATCATTAATTGCTTTACAATTTTTAATATCCAGGATTGTGCATCTTTTCTGTTATATAAATCACATCTTGTATCGTTTTAGTATGAAGAAGTGGTTCACTCTCCCTAAGGAAAATTACTATTTGTTTTGTTTGGAAATATTTATTAGTTCAACATGGCAAATAGAAAATTGTATGACATTGTTTCACTTATTAGGAGATATTATAATTAAAAAATATAATTATCACAGAAACATGTAAAAAATTTTTTAAATCCATGCCTAATCCTACCACCCTAACAACTATGAATGTTTTATATATTTTATTCTAGTTTTTGGTCTTTGCTTCAGGATTTCTTGCATCTCACCCTGAGCATTTGATTAAATCTAACCAAGTTCTTCTTAAATACGAACACATTTTAAGCTTTAGGAAAAACATTTTTTTTCGAGCTATCATTTTTATGATAATATAGTTTATTGACTTTTCTCAGAACTGGAAACACATAGATGTGTGTGAGTGGTACCTGCATGTTTATGCATGTTACATATAATTTGTCACCAATATTTTTACTAACCGGTCAAGCAAAGGGCACTCAAAAGATCAGGAGACGCAAATCAATTCAATTCATCAGACATATTTCTATTGACAATGCTGTGCTAATGCAAAAAGAATTTGATTAAAATAAAAGGAAGCTAGCTCTTCCTTTGAAGCAAAGATGTACAACCAGTGTGGGTAACACATTTAGGAAAAGCCTCTGATTATTCCTCTAAATGGAAAAAGCCATCATAATTATGACTAGTTAAGCTATAAAAGTCTGCTTGAAAAATAATGCAGGTCACCAGTCTGTTGCCTGGTCTCAGAAATTAAGTAACTTCAACATTTGCAGTGTTTATTATAACTATAATATTTAACTTAAATACACAAATCATCTTAAAATACACTTTTACCGTCAGGGGAATATTCTACCATACTATGAGCATAGAAGGGAGAGGGGGGTGATAATAAGCAGGCAACTGATACACTTTTGGCTATATTTCCAATTTTTTTCTCTTACTTGGCTGTTAGTGAAATGCTCTTTGGTGGGCAAAATTTGTGTAATTTGAAAGTAACAGCTGATGGCTGGAAGGCCTTAGACTAGCTTTGCACATGGTGATGGGCATGCTAAGTAACTGTCATATATTCACTGGATCTTCCAAAGGAAACTGGTAAATTTTATTTACTTATTAAAATATAAAATGCAAATAATTTCTGAAAAAACTGAAATCTAGCACCAATGCTTAAACCCAAATATTTTTAACTCCTTCATTTAATCTTACTTTCTCAACAAGGTTGTTAACCTTAGAGGGCAGGACCTTGAACTTCTGTTGTCTAGGTGCTGCATAATACTCTCCAATTAGTAGTTATTCTATAAATACTTGAGTGTCTGAAGGAATGAATGAATGTGAATAAAAAAGAACAAATGATTGTACATAAGAAAGACCCAACCTTAAAAAAAAAAAAAGAAATGATGACAAAGCACATATTCTTGGGAGTTAGATGTTTCTAAGTTTAAAAAAAAAAAATCAAAGCTTTATCATGTACTACATTTTTGACTTTTAGGCATTTCACTTAATTTCTCCAAACACAAGTTTTCTCATCTGTGAAATAGACATGATGGTGACTTTTGGGGAATCAAATGAGGTAACGGATGAGAGTACTTGCCACAGAATCTGAAAATGTGTGGAATATAAACATGATGATGTGATCTGTTGCAAATGTTCTCGGAAAACTGTATCCTCATACTGATTTTCATGATTCTCTTGCCAGGTGAAGCGTACATGCGACTAAGCAAGCTCCCTGAAGCAGAGCATTGGTATATGGAATCACTGAGATCCAAGACAGACCACATCCCTGCTCATCTCACCTATGGGAAACTGCTTGCTCTAACAGTGAGTAACTCCCTTTCTCACCCTTTAGAAACTGGTTCTGCCTGTGCAGACTGAGGCAGATAGGATTTGAGGTACTGGTTCCTGGCCAGTTAACCCAGATTGTTAGGATTTAATGATGATAATACTAAGTTAGAACTCTGTACAGAAAAATATAGAAAAATGCATTCCTTTGGCTATGGGGTTTGCCATAGATAAAATATGATATGTATCCTTGATGTAACTTAATTGAAATGTATAAATGGAGAACTCCAAATGTGTGATTATATAATGAACTTGTCAAAATAACAATATTTGTATAAAGACTATGTTCTCCAAGCCAGTGTTAACCCCAGATTGGCTATAATGTGGAATTAAGTCTGATTCTTTCCAAAACGCCAGCGTTATATAAGATACTGCACGTGTGTCCATCACTGTCACCTAGAATTCCTACTAATTGGAAATCATTCTGTAAGAGAAGTGGAGCCATCATTTGGCCACCCACTATGTGACAAGCTCTCTTGGCCACATTTCTGTGAAAGTGGTATTATTTGAAGCATAAGAAATCGTTGATATTCTACCTTTGTGACTTACAAAAACTGTAATTTTATGTGCCTCAAAGTAGTATTAATGTTTTTATTTTATACAATCGGGGATTGTTCAGAATATTTAAGTAACTTTTCACCCAGCTAACAAATGGTACAACTAGCCTCAATCCTAATCTGAATCTATTATCTGTGTTATTTTAGTTATATCCCTTAATCTCTCTCCAATATTACTAAAAATAAATGAACACTAGCAAAACGTAGAGCAAATGGTCAGGAAAGTGATTGCTAAGTGAATTCGTAGAAGGGTGTCTTATAATTATTTGAAAATAATAACATTTTTATTTCCCACAGAAGGTGATAAGCTAAACACTTAAAAGTATTATGTATCCATTCTAAGATATCACTAAAATGTTACTAAAGAGATTATATAAGCAGACTAAGTAACCAGAAAACATCCCACTAAAAAACATCTAGATATGCCTAGTAAACTACAACAGATATGCTCTTAATGCATGGCTGAGCTCAAGGTGTAGAAAGAGAATTTCCCAGGGATGGAAATGAAGCAATAACTAAACACCAGAACAGTAAACAGTAGGCTGTTCCTACAGCTGATTTGGGATAGTTTACCAGTTGCAACAACCCATGGGAAGGAGCTTATTGTTTGTTTTCCTTCTTGTTGGAATAAGAGACAAAACCTTGGACCAACAGAAGGCCAGGAATTAGATGCCTAAATAAAGCAGGAAAGTTCATATCCTCAGTGAAAGAATAATGTAGAAAAAGTTCACATAGTGATACAAGAGGGCAACATGAAAGTTTGTCTATCTCAGCATGGAATCTGAAATCTTTGCAGAGAATTTGTCACTATCATCCTCCCTTTACCAGGCTTTGGGTTTTGAATTTACTTTACTTGAATGATCAGGGAATTCCTAGGCCAAGAAATTAAAGTCAGTCCACTAAAACCTCTAGCTGAAGACGTTACTGAAGGTGTCCTTCGAAAGAACACAGTTAAATCTAGAAGGAGTTACTAAGTGGGGAGCAAAAAGACTGGTGAACAAAGAAATGGTGATTATGTGGGTAAATCAGAATAAACTTTTACTGAATAAAACTATTGAGAAGGAATAACCTCACAGGAACAATCAGAATGGGAGGGGAGATGAAATTTAAGCTGATTTTTTGGAAGCCAGAAAGCAGAAAGAGGTATTACAACTGATTCATCAGAACAGAGTAAACAACCATCTAAAGGGAGTTTGGAACGGGGTAACAATAAGAAAGCTGGAGAGACTCAAGACGTGGCGGCAGCTGGCATAGAAGAGAGTGAGTTAAGGAGTATGAAATAGGGTAATCAGTTGTAACTTACATATGCGGCAGTCAGGTTTCTCCCCACGTGCTCAGTGCTAGCAAGCCGGCACTCACCTCCAAGTGGGGAACGGATGCTCACAGTGGCGGAGCGGTTGGGTGAGAGAGCTCCGTGACTCAGGAACAGCTTGCGCAGTCAAAGGTGGAATGCAGAGGGGACTGAAAGGAGGATTGATTGAATGTCTTCCAGTGGAGTACTCAGATTGTCAGTACCACTCCCCTGCCACACGCAGAACACAAGCTACACAAAGTTCATACCCACTCAGCAACACATATACACACACCTCACCTCCCAAGAAATGGTTGCATTCTTAGCTGGAGAAGCTGAATCACTGTAGGGGAAAGATTTCCATATACCTACCTTTGGAGGTCCCTGAAAATGACTAGCTCCCAAACCAGACAAACAAAAGTGACTCCAGTCTAGAAAGCATACTTATGCCTAAGGAGTTCATTCAGCTTTTATTAACTTTTAAATAAAAAGTTTATTTTTTAATGGGCAACCAAGGATCATCAGTCATATTAGGGAAGCCTCAAATGTAAAAGATTGGAACTGAAACAAATGATTAGCAAAAGGAAACTGAAGGAAACAAAAGAAAAAAAAAAATCCTTAGAGATGGTAATATAGCATTTTGTGAAGTGCAGGATGCCATAAAAAATAAATAATGAAAAAACAAGAAAGAGCTTTTAGAAGTTAAAAATGATGGTAAAACCATTTTCATTTGAAGGATAAGAAAATAAAGGTGAGTAAATGTTTTCATACATAAACATAAAGATGAAGAAAAAAATATATGAAAGAAGAAATTATGAAATAAATTAATATGGGGGCCCCAAAAAAGAAGGGACAGAGAAAGGGAAAGAACATTACTTAGAATTGGAGGGTATAAGTTGCCATTTTGGCCATCTATAGGATCATAATATGTCTAGTTTAATCAGTTAGAAAAAAATTATTTTACCTTATGAAAACCTGTTCCATTTCCTATTCTGATAGGCTGATAATTCACACAGCTCCATATAAAAATAGAATGCATGTATAACTTTGGCCTCAATTACTGTCTTTGAGATGTCCTTATGGAATTCAAATGGAAACATTTTTAATTAGATTGGGAAATGGCCACCTTCAAAGAATCTAAAAGTTTCAAATGCCTGATTTACCTCCCTGCCAAAAAAAATCATTTAGAAAAAAAAACTGAATGCTTAAATGTACTTAATTCTGAATATACCTAGATTGTGACACTAGTTTGGATATAGAAACTACGTGTCTTTTAAATTTTTTTTTCCTTCTTCTTTTCACGCCTGAATAATTTGTTTCCTGTACCAAAAATATGATTTTACAGGCTGCTTTATTTTTCAGAAGGTATTTTTAAAAACAAGATTTAGCAGTTTTAATTTACTGAAACATATGGAAGGAAGGGAAGGAAAGACGTGTATTACAATCAAATTTTAATCCCCACCCCCACCATCCAGAGAACTTTTGTAGTTTCCGACTTGCTGATTAGATGAAATACAAATCCTATTATGGAATGGCTTAAACTCAAAGTGCCAAAAACTCCACAACCATCCTTAACAGTCTCTTTTTGAATTATGAGATTTGGCAAATTTCTGATCCCAGTGGATTGCTTTTGTCTAATTTTGGGTTTCTTGGCCTGGTAATATGCCATTGACTTAACATGGAATTGGCAAGGTAGAAAATACCACACATTTGACTTCTGAATGCTTTAAATATAAAATATTATAAAATGGAATTGGCTATTACTCTCAAGGGAAGAAGAATAGAAATGGAATTGTGTTTTTACTGTTCCATCAAAACTGACCAAAGGCAAAATATGTAAAACTGATGTGCAACAAAATTAGACTTAGACTATAGAGTAGGACTTCATATAAAGAATTATATTTTTCTGAGACAAATTAGACAAAAAATTGATTATTGGTGCTTTTATTATAGCCAGTGGAATGATTCACTCGAGCATTTTTGTACAAAATTTTCTTTAAGAATTTGTAGTATTTATAGTATTTAGAAAAGTTCAAAAAGATTTGGAATTTCCCAGAATGCTCTGACAAATTCCATAGATCAAATCCTTTTTTATTTCTCTGACAAAAATGTCCCTTTCCTCTCTCTACCTGTTCAAATTTTATTTCCTCAGTGAAGTCTTGCCTGAGTCTTTCAAGCAATGATTTTTTCCTTTCTCTGTACTTCCATGGCACTGGTTTCAGTATCTCTATAATAGCACATTTTAGATTGAATGGCAGACATAAATCTATCTTTTGACCCTGGACATGGGACAGGGACTAAGTCTTAACTTATCTTTTTATATCTTTAGTATATGGCATTTCAGTATCTTGATAACTATCCCTGTACCCTCCTTTTGCATTTCCCTTGTTAAGTTACATAAGGGCTGGGCATAGGTCATTTTTTCTCCCCAGTTTTATTTAGATATAATGACATATAGTACTGTATAAGTGAAAGGTATACAGGGTGCCTGACTTTTTAATATTTCTGTTTCCTTAGCCTGATTCTCATGTCCTCATTAGTCCCTTCATTTTGCCAACACATGTATTGAGATTTGTTAATCCATGCTAGGGATCACTCTAATTCCCAATGATATATACTGAATACATGAATGAGAGTGGCATGATTGTAGAGTGGATACAGTGTAATCTTCCAAGACCCTGGAAGGGGAGGTGGTCACAAGAGGATGATTGTACATCTCTTGAGTGCCTGTGATTGATATATGTTATTTCATGAAGCTTTACGAGTACTGTCCTCTTTTTATAAATGAGAAAACTGAGCTTCAAAGATTTAAGGAATGTCCCCAAGAATAAATAAGCCACTAAATAGTAGAATTGGATACATCCTCAAGGATTTCTGAATTAAGCATCATTAATTTTCATTCTATATTAAATAATTTTGTGTGGAGCTTTTTCCCTCCTTTTATACTTGATCAGAGATTCTAAAAGGAAGTTAGTGCTCCTGCCTCCCCATTTTTTTTTTTTTAATTAAATTTATTTTTTATTTTTTGGCTGTGTTGGGTCTTTGTTGCTGCACGCGGGCTTTCTCTAGTTGTGGCGAGCGGGGGCTACTCCTCATTGCAGTGTGTGGGCTTCTCACTGCCGTGCATTTCTCATTGCGGTGGCTTCTCTTGTTGCAGAGCACGGGCTCTAGGCACGTGGGCTTCAGTAGTTGTGGTGCGGAGGCTCGGTAGTTGTGGCGCACGGGCTTAGTTGCTCCGCGGCATGTGGGATCTTCCCAGGCCAGGGACTGACCCTGTGTCCCCTGTATTGGCAGGCGGATTCTTAACCACTGTGCCACCAGGGAAGTCCCATCCCTGTTTTTTATAACTTATTTTTAGACATTACCTCTAAATGCTAGTTTAGTTTGAATGGGTAAACGCATTTTTATTATTAGGCATTATAGGTCATTAACTAAGGGTTTTGGCTATTGGCAAAACTTTTAACTTTTAACATTAACTTTTGGCTATTGGCACTTTTGGGTCCTACATTACAACTCAAATACAAATGTTCCAGGGTACCCTAGAGAATAGTTAGTTCTGCTTTAGGGTCACTGGTAACCTCCATGGTTACATATAGTTGGACCTGGGTGACATCTCTTTAGAATATATGGAACTTTCATACCAATGTCATATCCAATTAAAATACTAAACACAAGCTGTCTTTAAAATTGATTTATTCCTTGTTTGAACTTTGTTACCTAGGGCTAATGCCATGAATTTAAAATTGGGCATGCATTAAGAGAGAAAAGAAGGAATAACATTTTCATTATTATGGTGTTTCAGATGGTTTTATAGTTGTTTCTAAATCCCATGTGTGTTCTCTAGTTGTGTGTACATCCTTACTTTGATTTTTTTTTTTCCATCCTCCTTCCTTTTGTCTTTGTTCAATTTATTTCAGCCGAATATTTTGCAGTTTTTGTGAGCCAGTAAAATTAATATTGACTTAAATTGTAGTAAAAGCAACTTGGCTGTTAGCTTATTTTCCAGATTTAGGTTAGTAAGAGAGAAGGAAGGATATGGGAGACTCTGACAGTAATTCTTGATACAGCAAACCTTTATTTTGGCTACTGTATAGAAATACTGAGCCAGATTTCTGTGTCTAGCCAAAGTTAATTGGGCTACATAAAACTCCAGTTGTGAAAGTACTTGAAGTTCCATGGAAAAGTTCCATACCCCAGGCTAAAATGGTGTCAGTGTAGTCTATCTGGAGCACAGCGCTGTGTGTTTCCTTGGGCCTTTTGTCATAATCATTACTATTTAGACCTGAGATTATTTTTCCATTTGCTCCTCTTTAAAGCAAAGCTCTTCCCATTTTGCACGTTGACTAACATTTAGGTTCCTTTGTTTTATTATAATCACTGCGCAATCATGTTTAGATTGGAGGGAGCAGGGAACAAAAAATTTTCCTGTGACTCTCACTGAATGATTATTATGGATATATACCATTGAAGTTGCAAATTTATTCTGTGAAAAGAGAAGGCATATATCATATATATCATGCTATTGAAATATTGGATAACATATAGAAGAAAATTTAATTTAATATAGTGCTCAGCTAAACATTTTATATGAAATTGCCTCATCTAAACTTTATGATTTAGCATTCTGGAAGTTACCATTGTATTATTTTTACTCTGAAGCATAATGAATCTGATAGTTCTTTTTTATGCATTTTGATATACAGAATCAATCCTTTTTTTTTAATTGAGGTATCTTTATAGGATCAATCTTGTAATTACGCTATTTGTTGCCACTGAGTGACCTAGGAATCCAAGTATCTCCAAAGTATTCCAGAGTTTTTTTCTGCTTTCTTATGTCAGTTACTAAAAGGCATTGTTACAGATATTTTCTTTTGCCAGAAGTAACATTATTCTCAGAAATAATATTCTCAGAATAATAATATTCTCAGAAATAATAAAATCAAAATACTCGAATTCTCAGGCATTGAAGGTCATGTGGAATAATTCTACCTGCTTTATATCTACATATCATGATGCTATGTTTGAAAAGAAATGTTAGCTTTTTACTTAGGGGTAAATAGGATGCTGCTGCTTTGAAACTAACTTAAATTTCATTGTTATTTTGTTTGATTTCTGTATTTGGTCTGTAGTTAACATTTAGTGCAATTTAAATAGCCCAGCAAAAATAAATAAATAAATAAATAGCCCAGCAGGGTCAGGCCTCAAAATCCCCCAGGACTCTGCTATCCCATGTTATTGGAGGGATGCAGATGGAGAAGCCGTATGCCCTTAAATATAGCTTGGCTTTCTTGCAGGACTCTGAAAAAGCAATCCTTTATAAAAACCTGAATTCAATATACATTTTCTGAACCTGAACGTTGTGTCATGTTCTGTAATAAACAGTGGCGATACAAAGACCAGCAGGGCGTTTCTTTGGTCTCAAGAAGACCTCAGTGTGTTCTCTTTAGGGGAAATTATAACAACTGTCTATAGTAGCTTCAGTGGTGGACTACCATGCTTAAGACTGGTGGAAATGGTTTTTGTTTCAGAAAGGACAATTATGTAGGTACCTTAATCTTATTTTCTTTTAAATTTTTATTAGAGGCATGGGATTCCACACCACTTAGTAGATATTTTTCTCCCACTTCACAGTCCTTTAATTTGTTACATGAGCCCGTTGATACACAAAATGACTTGGCATCACGATTTCCAGCTTGTTATCCTTTCTGCTACATCATGTTGACTCTCCTGTCATGTAATCAAGCATGAACACATTTTAATGTGAGTTAAACTCTGTTTGTAATTTATGTTTTATATTTTCCTAGTTTGATCATTGTTTAATAGAAGAAATTTTGAGTATCTTTCCTTGTTAAAACAGCATCCTTGTCTAAGCCCCTGTTTACCTTTGAAAAATGTTGTACTGACCGCATACATTTTCAAAAGCAAGTATCTTTCCTCCCAAGGGGTTAGATCAACACTTCACAAAAAAAAGTTGCCTATTTTTTCCTGTAGCCTCTGGATGTGTATACATATACTCATACACACACATATACACACACACACAGAGGCATATATGTAAAGGAAGCCACGTCTGTTCTAAAATGTGAACGTTTTCATTTTTGCAGCCTCGTAAATAGGTTTATCAGCCCGTCCATGAACATGTTTACAAACCCATGGCATTTTGGGCATTCCCCCTTATATTCATCTACATTGCACATGAGGCCGCTTGAGCCTCAGCAGCCTGAAGCATGACATCTGCAGACTTGTAGATTTTATCCTTAGTTGTTTATTAAAATTATACTTCTTCCAAACAATAGTTAATTCTGAGTTCAACTTTTTTTTCCCCCAAGTCCTGAGCTTCTAGGGCCCTCTGAACTTCTCATTCATTTCCTATCTCCCTTGACATCAATCCTCATCTCTTGCTTTCCTACCTAAAAAGAATTAAATATTACCTGCAGGGTGGCCCTTGACCCTGCCGCTTCTGTGATCAGGTTAATCACAGTACTTCCTGTAGTTAGCTCGTACTCTTTATCATGCAGTAAACTAGACATTGTGAATATGCTATTCTAATATTTCTCACATAATCCCATGATCTAGGTACCTACTCTAGAGATGAGGAAACTGTGGTTCACAGAGGTTCAGACCTGTGTCCAAAGCCTCTTGCATTATACTCGGTTTTTCTGGAAGCTGTACTTAAATTTCTCTTTAACCCTTTGTTAATTATGATCAAATATGGATATATGGTGCCTTGTGCGCATAAATGCCTAACTTCAAAATATGTAAAAATTGATTTTTAAAGAAAATCTTTATTCAGTTTTTAGATTTTCTTATAATGCAGTTCTGAAGTGAAAAGACAACTTCTATGTATATCGTTAAATTAAAGAAGAATTTTAACATGGGTAATTCAAAAAAGGATTTAGGTATCTATATATGTGAAGTAACAAGAAAATAGTAATAGTGAAGTTGAAAGTTGAATTTTTAATTTAAATACGGTTTACATGGTGTACCTTATATGGTGTATAGGTTCTCTTGTAGTTTAAGTCTTGAAGGAAACATTATGATATTCCAAACTGAAGGGGAGCACAAGGTCAGATGCCTGAGTGAAGTGACTGCTGACCTTTACCTGGTTAACTTTTAACTGGTAGATAGTGAGTTGAAGCCAGAGCACCTGAGCACATACCGGCCTACAAATTTATTTAATAAATGTATTTATTTCTTCTCACAGTGAAAAGCATAATTCCTTTAAAAGACTTAAAATTGCAGGACTCTTATTTCTGAGGTGTAATTGAGGCTCTTTGTCAAAAGTGACAGGATGGCGTACGTTCTTTAGCTGACACTAATTCAGTGTGCATTGTAGTAACAATACTTTAGGTGGAAGATGTTAACATGCAGGAGGATTGACACTTAATATGACCCTTTGGTCCCTTTGACATTAACCATGTGGCACTGGGTTTAAGATGGGCACTGGCCATTAAATAATGCCATGTATTATAATGCCATATAATGGAAAAATGGGTAGTATAATTGGTAGATGTAATGGTCAGTCTGGGAAATTTTTGTCCCTGAGCAATGGAACTTAAAGATATTATCCACTGTAAAGTTTGTTCTGTTTCTCATTTTTGGGGATGAAACAACACTAGCTAGAAGAAGAACAGAATTTCCATCTGCTTGTATCAGAAATCTACTCACTTTAAGCAGAAAATTACTGATCAGGAGTATTTTATTTTAAGGTATCTTTGCATGTCTCAAAGAGATTACCTCAGTAGATGTAAAGGATTAAGTTGAAATCTGTTGCTTTGGCTAAAGGTAGTTTTCCTGAAGGTGTCTGTTTTTCTCTTTCCACCCAGGATGCTCATTTGCCACAAGTGGTAATTATCTTCTCCACTCTGTTTCCACTTGTGTGGAAGTGGGGTCCTCCATCCTCTCCCCCTCACTACTTCAGCAGTTCTCAACCTATTTATATAAATAATTGTGTATACATGGCACTTATTAAATTTGATACCCTTTAATTATAACAAAGCTGATTCAAATAGTAATGCTACATGACAAGGATTGCTTTTACTTGATTATAAGATGGGGAATTTCAAATACGGTGAAGTTTAAGGGTACCAAGAAGATTTTACCACTGCCATTATTGCTTTGATAGTTTCTATTAAAGCAATATTCCCAGAAGGTACAAAATATATTCCCCAAGTGTATTCCATAGACATTAGCACGTCTAGGTTTTCCTTAGAAAAAATTAAGTAAGCAAATAGTGTGGGAGAAACTGTAATAATTTTCCTAGCTCTGAAGTCTTCTTGTCTGAAATTAATACTCTAGATTTCTTTTGATTAGTGTTAGCCTGGTTTATCTATATCTGTCCCTTTGCTTTACCTATCAGAGTCTTTATATTTAAAGTAGATTTCTTGTAGACAACATATAGTTGGGCCCTTTGTTATTATCATTATTCACTCTGACAATCTCTATCTTTTAATTGGTACATTTAGACCATTCGTATTTAGAGTGATAATTGATATATTTGAATTAATATCAACCAGGTTTGTAACTGTTTTCTATTTGTTACCAGAGGCTTCTTCCTTCTCTGTTTTTTTTTTCCACCTTATTTTTTTATTGTAGTAAAAAAAGAAAACAAAAATTTCTATCATAACCGTTTCTAAGTATATAATACAGTAGTGTTAACTATGTGCACATTGTTTTGCAACAGATCTTGCAAAACAACTTTTCATCTTGTAAAACTGAAACTCATTACCCATCGAACAAGTTTTCAGTTTTTCACTGTTGAATATGATGTTAGCTATAGGTTTTTCACATATGGCCTTTATTATGTTGACATAATTTCCTTCTATTACTAGTTTCTTGAGTGTTTTTTTATCATGAAAGGTTATTGAATTTTGTCAAATGCTTTTCCTGCATCAATTGAGATGATAATGTGAATTCCCTCAGTTTTTATTTGTCCAAAAATTCTTTATTTCTACTTCCACTTTCTAAGGAAAATTTTGCTGGATATAAAATTCTAGTTTTGTAGTTTCTTTCTTCTCTCAACATTTTCAGTGTTTTACTCTACTGTCTTCTTGCTTGATGGTTTCTGATTAGAAGTCCAATGAAATTCTTAACCTTGTTGCTCCATTGGTAAGGTGTTTTTTTTTTTCCCCTCTGACTTTAAGATTTTCTCTTTGCCTTTAGTTTTCTACAGTTTTTACGTACTCTGCCTAGGCTTATTATTTTTGGAATTTATCTGGCTTAGTGTTCTCTGAGTTTTCTGAATCTATGGTTTGGCGTCTATTGTTAATTTTGGAACGTTCAACATCATTATTACTTTAAATATTTCTTCTGCCCTCTTGTCTTTCTTCCCCTTCTGATATTCTAGTTACTCATGTGTTACATGTTTTGAAATTTTCCTATAGTTCTGGGATGTTCTGTACATTTCATTCATTTTTCTCATTACATTTCAGTTTGGGAAGTTTATATTGACCTATCTTCAAACTCATTGATTCTTTCCTTGGTCATGCTGAGTCTTCTGATGATCCCATCAAATGCATTCTTCATGTCTGTTATGATTTCTAGCATTTCCTTTTAATTCTTTCTTAGAATTTCTCTCTGCTTACATTACACATCTGTTCTTGAATGTTGTCTACTTTTTCCATTAGAGTCCTTAACATATTAATCATAGGTATTTTAAGTTCCCTGTCAGACAATTCCAACATCTGTTTCATATTCCAACATCTTATTATGGTTCCAATGCTAGCTTTGTCTTTTCGGACTATGTTTTTCTTTCCTTTGGTCATGCCTTGTAATTTTTTTGTTGAATGTTGGATATGTTGAATTCGTAATAGGAATTCAAATTATTAGGCCTCTAATATGAAGATTTATGTTAATCTGGCTGGGATTTCAGAATTGTTTAGTGTTTGTTGTAGCTATTTGTGCTAGCAGCTTCAAATTTCTCTAGTGTCCTTGTTTTTATCTCCATCTTGGTGTTAAGCTTTCCTTAATACTCTTTCTCAGAGAGACTGTGTGTCTTGAAGCTGTTTCAGGTATACTTCAGTATTATCATACTGGAGCCCTGTCGTAGGGGTGTTAGGTATGGTGGAGGGGGAATGTTCTATAATCATTCAGTTAAATCTCAGTCTTTGATTCAGCCTGTGACTCTGTCCCATGACCTTCACATGTTTTTCTGCTTGTAGAGCTACCCCCCCTCACCACCTTAGATGAGACAAGAAGGCTAGAGGAGGACGAAGTCAGAGAGTGCCTTTTTGCCACAGCTCTTTAAAAGGCTCTAGTAAAGTCTTTTACCTTGGAGAGTCAGGCCTTTGTTATTGAGAAGGCTGTGGATGTATTTCACAAGGATTACTCTTCTTCCCTTGCCCTCACCAGGAGGGGATCTTTCTTGGTTCTCCACTATGAGAACCTGGTTGGGTTCTTGGAAATAAAGACTGTGAAAGAGTGGGACCCCCCACCCACTCAAGACTGGCCTTCAGGAATTTCTCACTCTCAAGCTAGTCCACAGTCCGCCTCCAGCAAGTCATCAAAAGTACCACTTAAAGTATGCCTACCTGTTCATGGCTCCATTGGTTTCTGCATCAGATAAGCAGATCTTGACTGTGACTGTCTCTCTATTTCTGTTTCTTTATCTCAATCTACGTCTGAATATACTGGGAATTGCAGGTATTCATGGGACGTGTTGTATATTTTTGTTTTCCTGTGGCTCGAAGAATAATGTATGTAGTAAATGCTCAGTAGTTATTTTCTTAGTATTTCAAAGGTATAGAAACAGATGTTTAGAAAAATATATTTGATCACATAGCTTGCCTCCCTTCTCCATTAACACTCCATCACCTTAGAGGGGATGCATCCGTAATATATAAATACTGGCTCCAGATTGCCTGGCATGTTCTACCACTTATTAGCTCAGTGATCTTGGTTATGTTATTTAACTTCTCTCTATCTTATTCTGCCTGTTTGTATAATGAGGGCAAAAGTATTTCCTTCTTGAGAGGGTCCAGAAGTTAAGTGAGTCTAAATGTATTATAAAAGCATTTAGAATACTGCCAGGTATGTATGTTGTAAGGACTCAGTAACTGTTAGCAATTAACAGTAAGAACAATATCATGATTCTTATTCAGTAAAATCTTTATGTCTTTGTGTGACATGGAACATTGTTTATTATTTGGCCACAGCCTTTCTCATTAAACCTCATCAGCTATTATCCCCCCACAATAGTAAACTTCTAATGGCTCCCTAAGTATATTAAGAAAGAATCTATTCATTCTTTGTCTTTTCCAAGCATGCTGCTTGCTGCCTTGGCCTAGAATATCTTTTTCCTTTATCTCCACTTGGCAAAGCCCTATCCATCCATCCAGTTTCATCTTTAACAATACGTTCCATAAACCAGTGACTGATTCTTCCAGGCAGCCTTCATGCTTCTCTTCCAGGGTTCTTATTGCACGTGAATATCTGTGATAGCTGAATACTAATGTATTACTATTGGTTGCTTTTTTCAGGCAGTGAGAGTAGAGACCCTGTCTCTTCATTACTATTACTAGCTTGGTGCTTGGCACATAGTTATTCAATAAATATTTATTGAATGAATGTAGATGAAATGACTCTGAAGCAGAGGTTGGCCCAATTCACATAAAAGTTTTCTGTCAGGGCATAGCACAGATACATCACTACCCTTCCCCACTGACTTGATTCTTCTGTTATCTCTGCTCTCATGAAAGTGGCTCCATCACCTTCTGTTACAGTTAGTCATTTTCATTTCTGTCTTCCCCACTAGACTGAGAGCAGCTCGGTCTTACTCATTTTTTTTCAGATGCCAAGGGACGGTCTCGTACAGCAATAACTATTTGCTGGACACATTATTTCAGTGTTGCATGGTGGAAGGAGAGGGTGAGAGAAAGGAACAATAAAAGTTTGAAGGAATAAACGGCAAGGGGGTTATACAAGTAATTAGGAAGGAGAAAAAAAGTGATGTTTTAATTAAGTTCAAGTAAATAAAAAATATGAGAACTTATTTTTTGTTCTGTTGGTTAAAAATGTCAAAGTCCTCAGCATTAAAAAGGGATTGAAGAGTGAATTTAAAGGGTCAACTAATTGGATAACAACATTTTGGGGAGTGAAATTTCTTTCTTTTTTTTTTTTTTGTCTCAGTAAAAATGATATGGTAATCCTACGAATATAGAAATCCTGATTACTATTGAAAGATAGAAATGAAAAAACACAAAATTGAATATATTCCTTTATTTTTTTCTGTTTGGTGACATAGCAAAGCATGATCTTCTGGCTATCTGTTTTGCTCTGATAGCCTTGGAATGTAATCTCAGTAGAGTGCATAATATAAATCATTCATTTCAGGGGACTTTGTAGAATTTCATGAACAGCGATAGTGATGATAATGAATATGTGCTCTTCTGACAGGTACAATAAAATACAGATAATCTTTTGGTTTTTGGGTTTTTTTTTTAACTACTGAGTATCATGTATGGCAGCCAGGAATAATAATATAACTTTTATATAAACTCTCATAATATCTATAATTTTACTTGAAGAGTCAGCTTGATACATGGATTTGATTGGGCTGGAGAGCAATATGAAATATTTTCACTGAGAGTGATTAGGTTGAATTTACACTGATGATGACTATAAAAGAAGCAAGCTTTTCTTTTCATGGTTTTGCTATAGTTTTGCTGAACTTCATTTGTGATGTTAGAAAGTATTAACTCAATCTCACTTACTCAATTTGAAACAAATAGTAAAATAGCTACTGTACTAAAAGACATTTAAGAAATCTTTATTTGGAATTCTGAGGAATTTTTCTTTTCATCATGACATCTCAGATATCCAAATATTTGTGAAATGAATGGATTACTATTATTCTTGTAAGCCGCCCAAATCTAAAACAGTCACTATCCCAGAAAGACTGAATATTTCCTGTTGTATAAAATCTTTCTTAAAGGTAATATGATTTATTTTAAGTGACCCTTGTTTAGGCACTTAGCTTAGTCTCCTTATGCTTTTCTAACTTCATTTGATCATTAATCTAGTAAGTCCAGCAACACCAAAAACTGTCTTTTCTACTCTGTTTCTTGCTTATCCTTCAGTACAAAAGCTATTTGCTGAAAATAATGTCTTCTCTGGGTGTTGTCTGTACCTCCTTTTATTTTCCCTCCATTGCCTATCCAGTACTTCTTATTTCATTATTATGTTTTTAGAAACAAAATTAAAAATATTAATATGATAATATTTGGCATTTACTTTGAAAAAGAAGTATGAAGAAGGACAGATCTGAATAAAATGATATTTTGATTAACTCAAGTTTTGCTTCCATGAAATACGAGGTATCTGAATATTGCAATAGTGAAGAGTCAGCTATAATTCTTCTACTTTCTTATTGTTCTAAGATTGGTAACAGCTTAAGCCACACTAACTAGTTCAACATGAGCTTGCCAAATCATGTCAAGATTTCAGAGTGAAAATGGACCTTTTGGAAAGTACATATTTCTGAATAAGGGGAAATATATCCTTAAACTGTCACCAGTATTTATATGGGTTTTCCAGTTTGATCAGAAGTGGTCATAAGTACTTTTTACTGTAACTTCAGTTTCGAGCTTTGGTATTTTCCCTGTTTTCTCTTTTCTTCAAATTCTCTGAACTCAAAGGCAATTTTTGCCTGTGATATTCTAAGACATTCAAGAACAAGAGATAATTTGGTTGATAGCAAAGTATTTGGGATCACAAAGTTCTTAACGTGGGTGTGTTACAAGAGTGCTGCTTAAAATACATGAAAAATAGTCATCTACTTCCATGAGCCACCTTTGAGTAAATGGATTTAGGAATAAGAGGTCTAGTTAGGAGGAGAACTTTTTCTTTGCGTGCTAACAATGTGTTGCTGTGCTATGCTTTTAAAAATGTATTTTACTTCATTTAATCCTTTTAAGATATTGCATGAGAGCTACTGCTGCTCCTATTGCACAGTCATCATGACAGTTAACATTTATTGAGCACTTATTATATGCCATGCGCTGTTGTAAAAGCTTGACATGTACTGTCTCAGTTATAAACCTTATCAGGAGGTATCATCTTATCTCTATAAGGTGCTGAATTTCTGGAGACATTAACAATTTGCCCAAGTAGCCCGGCTATTTTAGGGATCGTTCTTGAGGAGATGATCAAACTCAGGCCAATCTGATTCCTAAGCCTGCAATCTTTCCTCTATGCTGTTGCTTCTCTTTTTATAACGTATCTATGCTTATTTAAAAATTAATACCGCTTTAAATGATTTAGTAATTTAATAGCTTATATTTTCCCCCAAGTCTTCAAAGTGCCATGTTTGTGTTTTTCATGGCATGGCACCATATACCCCAACGTGCACATGTATTCCATTTTTAGAAGTTGAATAGGTCAATATGTTTCTTCCAAAGGCTGCTTTGTATTTATAGCAGTCATGCAAGGAGTGTTCCACCACCCTCCTGTAGACCTCCGCGTGGCTTTTAAAGATGCTCTTGTGATTGGGAGTGTCAATTCAGCCCCTCTTGAATCTCACAGATAAACCTGTCGACTCAGGTGTCAATTACACAGCAGACTGTGACGAAGACAATTTGGGAGGTTGATGTCTAATGAGTTCTATGCAGCCTTCGTGGCACATTTTTGCTACCAAGGTCAAGAGGGTCTGAGATGTTGACAGTGATAATTTAGCCCTGAGCTGAACCACTATTAAATTTTCTATCTAGAGGCAGAGAAGTTCAGACTTTCTATTTTCCATCTCCATGTCACCTCTGTACTCGATTTTTTCCTGTTAGTGACCCACATCTTCTTGTGACATTATGGATTTTCTCTTACTGTAAGAAAGAGAAAGAGAGAATCTTATTCTGTGATAATGCCAAAACCCAAGTGTGTATGCTTCTTACTTGCACACTATTCTGCTAGGACTTGGGAAAGATCCAGTTCGGCGATATGCTTGTCATATGTATTTATACATACAAACTTGTTCTGCTGGTAATGTGCCAGCCTCTGACCATTTGCTGTGTGTGTTTGTATGTGTGTGTATTTTTCCCATTTTTGCCTAGATTAAAGTTTCCTGTAATTGTATATGTACTACCTCCGGTCACTTCACACTCTAGAAATTAAAGTGAATGAGCATTGCATACTAAACAATGCTGTTTTCAATAGATCTTTCTTTCTTTGTAAGTCACAGATAATTATTATTCACAGAAGGTGGCTCAAGAATCATTAGACTGACAGAAAGTAGAAATTTGGTAACTGGAGTTGTTAAATAACCTTATTTTCTCAAATAGATGTGTTTTGAGTTGGTTGATATCAAATGAACCTTTGTAAGCTACAGGGACTTCTAATGTTGTTAAAACAAGGAACATTTTCTCCATTAGACTGACTTTCTAAACAATATTCTTATTTTGGATCTTGTAAAGAGAACTTGTAAGTCACCAGCACTTGGACTTAGCAGGTAGTCTGTTGTCTTGATGCTTGGCCAACTTTTCCTCCATCTGTGAGCCAGCTGAAGTATGCCACCTCTTTTATGAGACCTCCCCGAACTCACTCAGGCACAATAGATGCGTTGGTCTCTGTTTTCTCCTTATGTAGGATGCATATGTCTAACGAGAGCCCTTTCGAGTATGATCTTGCAATTGGTAAACGCCCACTTCCAGAGTTATCATATTATTCAGTCTAAAGAGCAGCAGTCCTTTCATTATCCAGTGCCTGACACGATGCTAGGCATATGGTAGATGCCCTCTGAATACGTGATGAGGGATGGATGGGTGGGTGCATGAACGTATGGGTGGACCTACTCCATAAAGCTCATCTTTAAATAACGTAATGATTCCTGGTAGTAAACTTCTGAACCAAGTCGATAAGGCAATACCACAAACTGTGAAGCCAGATTGTCTCTGTTTGAACCCCAGCTCTGCCAAATCAAGCTTCTGTACCTTGGGCAAGGTACTTAACCCCTCTGTCACTCAGTTTCTTATTCTGTAAAATGGATAATAATAATATCTCAGGTGTAATATGAGGATTTAATGCGATGATACAGAGAAAGCTCTTGGAACAGCGCCTGGCACATAGTAAGCTGCTTTTATAATGTTTCTGTTCTTATCATATAACCTGTAAAGACAAAGTAAAATTGCAACGTGCTAGGACAACAGACACCCAGAAAAATCTGTTTTGGGGAAGCAGAGATGAATGGAAATTTCATTACTCTTGACAAAGATCACATGGTCTTGTGCTGTGAAAGGATGTCTTTGTTCATGCCTTCTTTGTTAGGAGTGGGGCGGGAATAGAAAGCTGAGATCTCACCGATGCTGCTAATGGAGCCTCCTGGTTTCATCTGCTGGGACATCTCAGCGTCATAAAGCCATTGTTGGACTCATCTGATTTAGGTGAATACTTGTGAGAGGGAAACAAGAATTAGGGTAACTATAGAATATTTGTTCAAACCAGGAAGGGGGTGCTGTTATCTTTCCACTGGAACAGTGGACATAGAATAGTTTCAGGCAAACCAGAATTACTTCCAAGAATTACTTACAAAACCAGAAGCACAGTATACACTTTCAATATGTATGTGGTCTAATTGGCGTAAGAACCTTTCTAGGACATTCTGCCTTTGATAGGTATCTTTACTTTGAAAGTCCTTTCAGAAGAAGATAAATGGATCATTTATTCCAACTTCATTTAGTTTCATTTGTTGGTACATTAAACTACAATTGATTTTAGGTCTCAGCTACTATCCCCAGTCTCAGTGTCGGCTGGCTGGATCTGGGGGAAGGCCAGTTCCTTTTCTCTGTCATGAATTGGGAAGGCAATGGAAGCAAAGGAGTATGACATGAATTAAGAGCTTAACTTGCCTTTAATCTGAATTTTTAACCAATGATGACTTCCCTGAATTGAATTCCATTTTTTAAACAGAGAATTGTAACCAGTATAGTTCAGTTAACCCAGGTCCTTTGATTGGCAAAGGAGAAAAATGAAACCTTTCCAAATTAGGGGTTTTCTTTGGTGGTTCACCTTCTTGGTATCAGAACCAGATTAGAACTCAGGTTTCTGTGACTGAATCCAGTGCTTTATTCAGCACCCTGGTTCAATCATCAAAGAATTTTGCGTCTAAATAAATTAAATAAGCCTCTATGTCCTTTACTGCTGAAGATTTCTACCAAAAAAAACGTATAAAATTAGCGAATTATTTACATCTGGCTTTATCCTCTTGTGAGAGCATTTGGATTTGAGAGCCAGTGGCACCCTGCCAGTGACAAATGGAGGCACAGAGATTGCCTTCCCATCATCCGCTACCTTTTATGGTGTCGAGGGATTGCTTGCTCTCCTTTGTGACCCAGCTGCAAAGCAGCTGTTGCTGGGGCTCCTGCTTTTCCACTCTCACAGTGCAGCTTTCCTGACTATCCCCATGGGGTTTAAACTTCTGCAGCACGAGTGTCAGCCCTGAGCTCTGTGAGCCAAGGCCAGCTCTGTGGGGACCAATCAGCATAGCCACTTTCCAGGCTGTTGCTAAGCAGTTTGGGCTGGAGTGATCCAGCAAATTCTCATGACAAGCAAGAAGCACCCATTTGCACAAACAGCGCAAGAAAATGGTTGGAGTTGTTGCTAATAGCTAAGATTCAGGGGCTTTCCAATGGCACTGATTCCCTAAATGGTGATCACGTGGACCACTTTATCCATCTAAAGTTTCCTGTTGGAAACTATTTTCTACGAACTTGTGGTGCCGTCTCATGGACCACAGAAGGCTGATAAAAATTGTGCCTTCTTTTTTTCCCCTTGTATAGAGGAGGTGTTGACAACAGTGCCAGGGGTGACATTCTGGGTATCACTCGGGCCTCATGATGTAATCAGATTTACCCACTGAAACCTACGCCCTCATTAAGGCGACAGGACTTCCCAATGAGAGCATGCGTTTATGAAGTGCGTTTTGAGTGTTTGCTTTTCCAAGATATTTAACGTTTTCATGCATTTATGACCACCTACTATGCATCTGGCCCTTAGCAAATTGTTGACTAAACAATTCCCATAAAGTGGTTTACAATTAGAAGAGATTACAAGTGGTAATTAGAGTACATATGGTAAGTGTCACAACAAAAGCAGGAATCAAGTGCTGTTAGGGCACCCAGGAGGAAAAGACACAGTTTAAAGAATTCTGGACTGGTTTAAATTTGGCCATGACCATAATTGGAAAGTTACCTAAGAACTCTAGAAATGGAATTTTGAGGTTTTCTCTTCTAATTTTCAGTTAAACTAAGGGGAGAAAAAAGCCCTACGCATTAATTTTTATGCCCAGTTGTGATTTATGTTTTGACTTTCTGTTTTCTTTTTCAAAACACTCAATATGTCTCATTCCCTTCTGCTGACATGGTCACTTTCCCTCCCCTTCAGAGCCAGACTATTGACTGAGGGTATCCATATCCTCGCTCCACTCCCCAAATTCCCCCCACTCCTTCTGGCTTTAAGACCTATTATGCCATAGAAATACACCTTACTGAACTTACCAATGATCTCTGTGTCATTAAATCCACTGGATATTTTCAACAATTGACATAATTGACTACTTCTATCTTCTTGAAATACTCTTTTACCTTACCTCAGGCCTCTTGAGTCAACCTAACAAACCACATCTTTGACAGCTCAGATGTCTCAAAGGTACCTCAGTCTCAAAACTGAGCTCATGATCTTCCCCCCTTAATCTGGTCTTTCTTTTTCTATTATTTACCAGCTTTGTCTCAGTTTCAGAATCAGAAACCTAGAGGTCACCTTTGTGACCTCTATCTCACACCCCATCCCTCTCCTATCCATCATGTAATCCTATCTGTATTACCTAAATATCCCTTCTGTCAGTCCACTAATCTTCATCTCCATTATCAGCCCCATCACTCTCTTTTAAAAGCCTGGATTAATCTGCCTGCATCCCTTCTGTTCCCATTACAACCGTTATCCACACAACCCTCAGAGCGATATTGACAAAGCAGATAAGGACAAATTCCTTCATGTAATCTATTCGCCAGGCGGGCTCTACCCCTCCGAACTTTTCGCATGGCCCACCTCTACTCCTTCTCTCTGTCTCCCTCACCCTGGGCTCATGCAGTGTTTTTGCTACAGAGATTTTACCTTTGCTATGTCTCTACTTCAGATACTTTTGTCTACCCTCCAACTAGATCATACAACTAGTTAATCATACACAGCTCTCAGATTGTTAGAGCAAGCAGGAGTTCTTTTGGAAACCTTTCCTGAATACTTCAACTAGTTCTCAGTGAAATGTACAGCCCTTATTTGTGTTGTACTCCTAACAGCTACAGTTTTGGACTCTTCAGGAGGGCAAGGGTTATGTCCTTATTCACCATTTTCATCCTAGAGCTTAACACAGTTCCCAATAAATATTTGTTGGATTAAGGAAATCAACGGATAAATTTAATGAACTGCTAAAAGTTCATTGTTTTAATTACAAACAGATATTTTTCTATTTAATTTGTGAGTCAACGATAAATTCTGTGTTATTCTGAAGTCTAAAAATAGCTTATTTTGATATTTAAAAATGATTTCATAATTTTAAAGTACATTTTAGGATACATTTATCTGCAATTTAATTATACATTTGATCCAAACAAAATTTCTGCTTACTTCACCGCAACTTCCTTAGACATTTTAATAAAATATCTGAATTCTCTTCTCATAAATTGATACTATGGATGGAGAAGAGTTGTAGTAAGATGTTGGCTTTAACTTGACTTTGACTTTAGTACAGCAATGCAATGTAACAGCCTAAGCAATTTGCCCAGATGGAGCTTAAGATGTGGTTGTAGCCTATCAAATTAATTACCTTCCACTGAAATGTTATTACAGTGTGTGTGGATGACCTCTTTAAGCTTGAAGGGAAAATATACAAGTGAACAGATGTAGAAAGGAAGTAAAAATTTGTTATATAACAAGAAATCTGAATAAGTTAAACACCTTCAGTTATAGAATGTTTCAGAAATTAGCTATTTGTATTTATACCTTAAAATCTAACTTTTAACTCCTAATGTCAAAGCTGTGTAGAAAGCAACATAGAATTTAATTTTTATTGATCAAATATTTTAAATATCTATGGAAAGCAAGCTACTTATTTTAAATAGTTATTTAAAATCTTTTTCTTCTCTTTTATTGAAAACATGATTGAAATAGAAGAGTTTTTTGGTTTTGTTTTTGCCCTTTTTTTGCTTTCCTCTTGGCATTCTTCCAAGTTTTCTTTTACTTTCTTCTCAGGGAAGGTACTAGATATCTGGTGTTCTTGCCAAGGCTTGGTCTATGACCTCCTTTCTGGCCAGTCTTTCTAAATTAGTCCTCCATACTCTCCTGCCCTAGCATTTCAATCAAACAGAACATACCCAATCCATCAGTCACCTATCTGCGAGATATTCCGAATCTAACCACATCTCACTGTTTCCACTTCTTTCACCCTAGTCTTAGCTATGGAGTATTAATAACCTCCTACGTGGTCTCCCTGTTTTCTGTGCCCCCTACAGTCAGTTTTCCAGCCAAGATCTCCAGTGTTTTTGTAAAAATATGTGAGATCATGTTGTACCTCTATTTAAAGTCCTCTGTCGTGTTCCTTCCTAGTCAAAAGAAATTCCAGGGCTTGCCTCAGCAGCATGTACACTAACATTGAAATGACACAGAGAGGATTAGCATGGCCCCCACGCAAGGATGACACACATTGATGAGGTGTTCCATATTTTGTGCAGTTCCCAGAGGCTGTTTGATGCTTTGCTGGTTAACACCAAGGAAATGATAGGAGTCAAAGCAACATGTGGCATCCGATGTTGAAACTGTGATTTTTTTTACTACCAAAAAAGAAAAATTAATTCCAAACTCCTTACCGTGCCTACTTTGCTCTACACAGTCTGGTCGCTCCTGTCTCTCACACTCATTTCCTGTGATTCTTTGCGGCATTTACTCCCCTGCCATCATATTGGTTTTCTTGTTAGTCCCTAAAATTCCAAACTTGCCAGATCTTTGCATGGTTCACTCACTCCCTTTACTTAGGTCACTTCTCCAGTGTTACCAGAGGCCTTTCTTGACCACTTTATCAGACATCATCCCACCCCAGTGTGTGTTGCTCTCTTCCCTTAGCCTGTGTTATTTTTTTTTTTTTTTTTTTTTTGTACCAACTACTTCAGACAGACAGAGTCACCTGCTCGTGTGTGAACTATCATTTCACCACCAGAATGTGAACTGCAAAAGGGCAGGAACTTCGTCTTGATTCCCAGGATCTGGAATACAGCCTGTTACATAGCAGGAGCTTAATCCATTTCTGTGGAGTGAAAGTCACATCTCTGAAGCATTCTCTTTCCCTTTTCAGTGGACTAAGTTGTTCTGTGTTCTCAGGACACTTAGTTTGACACTAACACAGCACTATTTTTTTTTTTTTTTTTTTTTAATTTATTTTATTTATGTATTTTTGGCTGTGTTGGGTCTTCGTTGCTGCACACGGGCTTTCTCTAGTTGTGGCTCGCGGGCTCTACAGCGCCGGCTCAGTAGTTGTGACGCACGGGCTTAGCTGCTCCGCGGCATGTGGGATCTTCCCGGACCAGGGCTCGAACCCGTGTCCCCTGCATTGGCAGGCGGATTCTTAACCACTGCGCCATCAGGGAAGTCCCAACACAGCACTATTTTTTAACAGTCTAATCTAGAAGTGTACTTCCCTCCCTGTCAGTCTTGAAATACCAAAGGACCAACCCTCTCATTCACCTTTGAACTCCTGCAGTAAAATGAGTCAGTGATACAGGTAGTGCTAGCCTCCTTTTTAAAATATTCTTTTTGTTTTTTAAATGTAATTAGGACAGAAACAGAAACTTACAACCTGCTTATTTCATTTAGCAACAGATCATGGAAATCTCTTGTAGTTTCAGTAATTTCTACAAAATCATTTTAGTAGATACATAATATTTCACTGAAATGACATTTGGTTAACCAGGTCTATGCTGGTAGACACTGAATTTGTATAAACAATACTGCAGTGAAAATAAATAGCTACCTCTCGGTATTTACAGATATTTCCTTAGGACAAATGCCTAGAGATAGAACTGTTTGGCCAAGATATACCTATGACTTAAGAGCTTTGATACATATCAGATTGCTCCCAGGAAGATCTTATTATCTTTTACTATGTTTTAGCTGTGTGTTAGCTGAGTGCTGGTTTTTATGAACCCTCAGGAATACTGAGTTCTATAATATTGGGGCAACTTCACTGATAGATGATTAATAACATCTCAATGTATTAATTTACATTTTAGGTAAACTGAATATTGAGTAAGTTTAATATGTTTTTACAGGGATATCGAACATTATTTTTTGGTATTTGCAAACTGCTTATTTGTGCCTATGGCTCGTGTAACATGTCTGACATTCGAGCCAGAGCCCCAGCTGCACGCGGATAATCCACTTTAACTTCTTTGAGGGAAATTCAGTCCACTGCAGTCTTTCATCCCACTTGGTCCGCCGTTTCCTTTCAGCCAGTTTTGTGGCCTCCTCCCCTTCCAAAAGTTCACCTAAATCTGGGAGGCTTAACGGTGTTCAAAAAGCTGGGAAGGAGGCTGCCCTGGGCAGCTTGGTCTGAGCAGATTTCTTCACCTTGAAGTCTGATGGCTCTGCAGTAGGACCCAGGACGGGTTTCAGAGAAGCTTTGCTCAGGTTGGGAGTTGTGGTTCTGGGGTCCAGCCTTGCTCTAGGTGTACCCCAGAGCCATGCCTCCCTGCTGAGGTCTCAACGCCTACTCTGGATGCAGCCCCTGGACACTGAGAGGGCACTCCCTGTCACCACTAGCTGCCCTCAATGTCATTTGACATGCCTTTTCCGTGAGCTTAGGCTTATGACAGTATACTCCAGGTATCTTTCAGGCAGCTTCTGCTTTGAGACGTTTAGGAAAAGAGATCAGGAAAAGGCCTGACATTTATAGAAAGTGAAACTTGAGGGACATTTCAGGGAGGAGAAACACAAACTATTATCAGTAAGCTATTTAGCCACATTCATTTTTGTTTATGGTAGCCTTATTCTGTTATATTTTAAAGCTTTCCAGAAGAAATGCTATTCTGTCCCTAAAAAAAAAAAATGTCATGGTCAAGTTTTAGGCCCCTGATAATTTGATGGGAAATATTTTAGTAGTATAGAGATAAAGTATTTCATCATGAAAGTTACCACTGCCCCTGTCCCTTCACTTCGCCTCTAAGGTTATCTCTGGCTGATTATATATAATGACTTGGAGGGACTTTAGAACTAAATGGTTTGATGTAAATCTTCTTGGTTAGTAAGAATTAGTTCAACTGTTAGATTTTTTTTTTAATGATATTTTTCTTGTGATGAGGAAAACCTTTTTTATCCTGAAGACACTTCGCATACAAACACTGTGATGTTAAGATAGACCATGAAACAACACTTCTTCTATTTGTAAATGGTGGCCTTCACAAATTAATTTTTCAAGGCTATTTGATTGCTTTTCCTTTTGCACTCATTAAACTATAATGCAGCTGTAAACAACACATTTACCAAACTACATATAAGCTTTTGGACCCGTTTTATTGGCTGCTTCCCTTTCTTGTTTCTTATCTGTGTAGATACACTCTTTTTTTTTTTTTTTTTTTTTTTAAATTAATTAATTTATTTATTTTTGGCTGTGTTGGGTCTTCGTTTCTGTGCGAGGGCTTTCTCCAGTTGTGGTGAGCGGGGGGCCACTCTTCATCGCGGTGCGCGGCCCTCTCACTGTCGCGGCCTCTCCCGTTGCGGAGCACGGGCTCCAGACGCGCAGGCTCAGTAGTTGTGGCTCACGGGCCCAGCTGCTCCGCGGCACATGGGATCTTCCCAGACCAGGGCTCGAACCTGTGTCCCCTGCATTGGCAGGCAGATTCTCAACCACTGCGCCACCAGGGAAGCCCTAGATACACTCTTGAATGTGAAATGAAGATGTGATTTTCATTTGTTGTGAAAAATGACTGACATTCACCATTGTCAGACTTTCCCCCAAAGTAGACACTACGTATGAGAGTGACTGCTGGATACACAATTGCAGAAGAAGACTCTTTACACTAAACTTACAGCAGCCTCTAAATATGAGTAGGGCCACCTAAGGGAAATCCTCTGGTTTGTTCTTTATGTTATTCTAACTGGTTTTCTTACCAATGCTGAAGACACAGGTAGTCCCTTATTAGGATATAAATATTTGGTTGAGAATCAGGCTAGCTCTGAGGAACACTTTTTATAGTTTTATAGACCTTGGTTCATGTGACAGTTTCCAGAAGTAAAGTGTAGAAATCACTGCTTTATTCATAGCTCTGTAGTTTACTGAAAACATGTAACCATGTGAACTAAATAACTAAGGAGTAACTATATGCTATTAAGTTGTATACAAGAAAATAGTGGTAGCCTGTTCATTTGTTGACTGGTAATTATATTTATAGAACACTTGGATGGCTATAGATGAAAAAGTAAAGTCTTATGGGAGTAATCTAGTTTAGAGGACAAGATTAATACACTAATTATATTATATATTTATATATATATTTATAATGCAATGCAACAATGCAAAGTCTTGATGTTTTCAGGTCATTCAATAAAATAGCAGTTCTGAGCTGTGGCATCAAAACACACTGTGTGTAGGGTGGTAGATATAATGAGTGATTTGTTACCAAAAATTGGTACAAAATTTGGTATATCGTTAACTTTTAAAAATAAGACAATTCAAGCTGAAGCCATTAATAGTATAAAATTTTCTCATGTTTAATATTACCAAGTGCTTCCTTGAGTAGGAGCTCCAGGTTTGTGTGTGTGTGTGTGTGTAAATATATAAGTATCTGTTTTTATATTTCTTCACTTTGTAGTTGGAAAAAACGTTGATCAGCCCTCAGAAGAGAAACTGTTTGCCTTGTATACCCGCTCAGGTGGGCACCTCTTTCCGAACAGGGGCAGTAGCATACAGTTTAATTATAAAACAAAATAAATGTGCTGGAAACTAATTTTATGCTGTGCAACAGGCTATCTAAACTTTACTGAATATTTATCTTACATGTGTATGTTTTATTGCTGCCAGTCAGAAGAGGACCTGACCAAGCCTAGTCCTGATTGAGGATGCTTTTTTTCATGAGTTTAAATGATATTAATCTTGAATCTGTGTTTTTAACACTCAGTAGAGTGCTACAAATATTATACGAATATAAGGATAAGTATATTGATAATCTCAAATCCCTAACCCCTAGTTACTCATGCAGCCCTTGCCAGGAATATGTCTCTGCACTGGTTCCATTCAGTTCTCCTCTTTTCTCATCTTTCTAGCTCTTTCCCTTCATCCCATAGTCATTTATGCTGCCTCAGATCCAACCAGTTAATTCTTCATATCAGCACTAATATGCTAACTGCAGACAATGCCTAATCTAGAATTGTTCAAAGTTCTGATGGTAAAATTTCTAAAGTATTTGCCAAGTATTCCTATAGGTCTGTTTGATATTGACTTTCTAATCTTTTCCACTGTCAGTTGCTCTTTGCTTCCGCATACTGGGTTTTTGCTGTTTTGACTGACTCCTGCGTGAATACACCAAATTGTTATATACAAACTGTAAATACTTTCCGAGAATTACAGTTTGCAAATTTGAAATTCTACTTGCCAACCACCTTAGTTTATAATGAAAGCCCTTGGTCTAGTATTGTAGGGTTCAAGTTGTGTGACTCCAGTGTGATAGTAATGACTCTAAAAAAATAATCATATAAGCACAATTAAAAGGAAAGGGAAATTACTGGGAGTTGGAGCCATCACAGAGGGCTTTATAAAAAAGTGGGATTTCAACCAAGGCTTGAAGCATAAAATATATATGAATGAATGAAAAAAAAAAAAGAATAACATTACAGACCAGAAGAAATAATTAAGGCAGAACATAGGAGCTACAGTTAAGGTACATAAGGAAATTGGCCTGATAAGGTACAGGAATTTATCCAAGAAGATTTGAACTAGATTGTGAAATATTTTGAAAATTAGACTGGTTATTAAATAAAATGAGTGGAAACAGGGTGCTATTAAAATATTTTTGAGCAATGGCATAACATGAAAACAGTTCTGTTTAAGTATTATTAAGCTGGTAAAGTGAAGTTCAGTGAGTCAGGAAATCTGAAATCTACTGTAGCACTCAAGATGTGAGCCGGAGGCTTCCCTGGTGGTGCAGTGGTTAAGAATCCGCCTGCCAATGCAGGGGACACGGGTTCGAGCCCTGGTCCAGGAAGATCCCACACGCCGCGGAGCAACTAAGACCATGTGCCACAGCTACTGAGCCTGCGCTCTAGAGCCCACGAGCCACAACTACTGAGCCTGCGTGCCACAACTACTGAAGCCTGTGCACCTAGAGCCAGTGCTCCGCAACAAGGGAAGCCACCACAATGAGAAGCCCACGCACCGCAACAGAGTAGCCCCCCTCACCGCAACTAAAGAAAGCCTGCGTGCAGCCACAAAGACCCAAAAATAAAATAAATAAATAAATTTATTTTTTTAAAAAAAGAATATTTTAAAAAAAGATGTGAGCCAGAAGAGCCTTTTATTTGGAGGAGGGGGAAGTATTGCGAATGAGAGACATTTTATAGGAAAATCGTGAAATTTAGTTTCTACCATGACATAAAATTCTGCAAAGGATTTTTGAATTTTGGTAATTAGGAACCAGACAGTGGCATTCAAGGTGGAAAGAATAAAATTTTTTTGAGGAGATAGATGGAAGAAAAATCAAAGAATGTCAGAGCTCTCTATGCCAGGTCCGAAGCTAGTTATTTCCCTTTGACTTATGATTTTAGCAACCCCTCAAAATTGGTATTATGTTCATTTTTCCAAATGAGGAAGAAGAGACTAAGAGTCACACAGCTAAATAAGTAGAGGCAGCAAGATTCAAACACAGGCTAGTCTGGCTCTGGGCCGGTTCTCTCAATGAGAATTGAAGAAATTCATTGTTAGCCCTCAGTGCTCTATGACTGATCCCCTTGCTTATTGGGTTATTTGTTTGCTATGTGCCTCCTGCAACTAGCACTTGCCAGCGAGCAGTCTGTGTTGTTCAGTTATATGGTTATATCCCCAGTACTTAGAACAGCGCAAGGCATTCGATACAAGTTTTTTAACCTACAAGTGAACACGCAAAACAGTCATAGACCTGGCAGCGGAAACTGAGCCTCTCCACTCACATTTCCCTTATTTGTCACAGCTGACCACAGCCCCTTTTTCTTGGTTTTCTCAACCACCACCTGTGTCCAAACATCCCAACCAATATATAAAATGAGTAACGATGCTTGATGTGAGAAGTTCATATAACCAGAGGCTACTCGGTAACGCTTGCTTGCAGAAAATGCTGACATAATCTAAAAGACTCCAAGAAAAACCTGCTGAGCCATGATGTTTTTCTTCTCCACTTTCTTAACTGCTACCCCTCTATAACAATAATAGTGAAAAGAGCCTGATTAAACATAGTGTGACCTCCTTAGCACCCTTCCTAGGACCCAGTGATGTGTGTGTTTGGTTGGCTTATGCATCTGCTTGAATTAATTTTTTTTTAATGCATTTTAAAATTTTATTTATTTATTTATTTTTGGCTGTGTTGGGTCTTCGTTTCTGTGGGAGGTCTTTCTCCAGTTACGGTGAGCGGGGGCCACTCTTCATCGCGGTGCGCGGGCCTCTCACTGTCGCGGCCTCTCTTGTTGCGGAGCACAGGTTCCAGACGCTCAGGCTCAGTAGCTGTGGCTCACGGGCCTAGTTGCTCTGCGGCATGTGGGATCTTCCCAGACCAGGGGTCGAACCCGTGTGCCCTGCATTGGCAGGCAGACTCTCAATCACTGCGCCACCAGGGAAGCCCCTTGAATTAATTTTATATAGTGTCCTGAGAATTTTATTTTCCTCATAATTTGGCACTTGACCAAATAGTGGTCAAAGTAGAAAAATGGGTCTTTGCATGATGGTTTGATACTTCCCCCAAAAAAGAATGTTCTGGCCTTTGATGTATTTGTTTTGTATCTAGGAGGTGGTGGGACTCACTGTCTTTAATAACCTGGTTCATTTGAGTAACCTGAGACTACTGGCCTTTGAGTTCTGATTTATTTTTTAAAGCTATATACTATTGCTTTGCCAGTGGACTACACATAAGAATTTTACTACGCTGTTTACTGTGACATTGATAAATGAGCCACTTTCTTCTCTTCTGTCCTTAAAACTTAAGTGGAAGAAAGTTCACAGACCCTTTTATATTTTTGCATATAATATTTGTACAGACTCTTTACCAATGATAGTTTTCATTTTACATCTTTCTTTTATCATCTTCTGCAAGTTCTTTGTACATTATTTTCCAGTGGTGATTTAAAGGCTAAGCATGTGTTTTGAGGCTGTGTATATAATAAAACATATTCTTTGTCATTCAGAACTCTGCATTCTATTGCATACTATATATGAATATGTGTATATATATCTACATATAAATAATAGTTAACATTTATTATAAACTCAGAATGTGCCTATGTACTGTAATAGCTACTTCATGTGTATCCTTTCAGATAATTCAGTAATCTTATGAAATAGATTTTATTATCCTCATTAAAAAATAATAGACTTTATTTTTAGAGCATTTTTAGGTTTACAAAAAATATATTGAGCAGAATGTACAGAAATGGCATATACTCTCCCTCCCTCCTATACAGCTTCTCTGGTTGTATCAACTTGAGCTCATGTTGTACATGTTGCAATTAATAAGCCAATACTGATACATTATTATTAATTAAAGGCCATAGTTTACATAAGGGTTCACTCTTTGTGTTGTATATTCTATGGGTTTTGAAAAATATATAATGACATGTATCTGCCATTACAGTATCATGCAGAATAGTTTCATTGCCCTAAAAATCCTCTGTTCTCCACCTGCCCTCTTTTTTGTAACAGAGAAAATTATAACTAGATGAAATTATTTTCCAAGGTTCACGTAGCTACATAAGTGTGAGAGCTGCTCGGCCTCCTGGCATCTGTGCTCTTAACTGCATGATCATTTAGTGAATCCTAACTGGGTAAGATTCTTGCTAATTCTTACTAACTTCATCAAAGTGTGATATGTGTAGCAAGTATTTTGCCTGTGCTTTCCTTTGAACTTAAAGTGCTGTGAGAAATATCGCAGGAGATTTTTAATTTTTAATTATTGGAAATTTGACAAGCCTTGTGAATTAAAGAGGAGTTATTGACTGGAGTAGCATTAGTAAAAGGAAAGAGGGCAACAGAGTGAATTTTTTAAGTGAACGAATAAAAAGGAGAAGTCATATGGAGAAATGAGTCAAAGTTGCATGAAATTTAGAATATTAGCTTAACTATACACCTCTATCTTTGGAAGAATTGTCTCCTTAAAAGTGATTTTTAAAAATATATGTGAAGGGGAAAGAACAACATCACCTGAAGTTTATGTGGTAGATAGCGTTTAAATTAGAAGGCACAGACAGATAAGATTGTTTCTCTTGACTCTAGACCCACAGCTTCTGGATACCACCCCGTGCCTTGCTTCTACCCAGTTAGCATAGATCTTCATTTTAACCTTGCAGGACGAGACAGAACTGTTTTAGGAAAGGTCTTCTTTGGGCTGTTCTCCTACCTTGAGTCACCCCTTTTTGTTACTCTAGAGTCAATTTTGGTGCAGAAGCTATAGCACAGCAAAGAATGTCTAGTTTTAGAATCTGCCTGGATTATGATATTATTTCATGAAAAATCAGTTTATTGCATATAAGCCTTTGCCCCTACTTTTTGCTTATTTTTTTTTCTGAGGATTACGGTAATGTTTGCTTAAAACTGTAGCTAGGGAGAATATCTAGCTTTAGATTAAATCCTGATTTAGCAATATTGTAGTCCTGAATGACAGTAGCAAGGATAAGCAGTAGTTGCTTGAGAGTCAACAAATTGTGACTTAGTTTCTTCCTATATAAAGTGAACGTTAAAAATAAATAAATAAATAGAATAAAGTGAACATTAAGACAAAATCATCTCAAAGCTAAAATAGTCATCATTCCTTATAAGGAAGAATGAATAAATGAATGAAGAGAAACAGATCAAAGGGAGAAAATAAAATAGAAAATGAAAATATGTTTCCCACCATTCCTGAAAACTCTCTTATCCTTTTGGTTTCCGTGAAACCATTTTTTCCCTTTTTTCTCTTGCTCTCCTGGTCTCTTCTCTTTGACGTCTTTAATGAACTCACTCTCACTGTCTCTTCTAATCTTGATGTTTCCCAGGATTCTGACCTCAGTCTTCTCTCTCAACATATTCTCTTTGATCATCCTCGTTTAGATAAAAACAAAACACTGTTTTTTGATGATGATTACTAAGTAGACATTAGTCTACTTCATTTGGGCCCAGGAGGTGAAGAATCCCTCATGATCCGCTGCTGAATCATCCATTTTCTCTGTTTTTCAAGGGTCGTAAGAGTGAGGCTGAAAAATTCTTCTTGAAGGCTATTGAGCTGGACCCCACCAAAGGAAACTGTTACATGCATTATGGTGAGTGGTTGATAGTTTTTTTCCCATGTTCCCCACGTTTACAGTGAATGTTGATATGAGATTTAGGTTGTGCTGGCAAAGAACATTTTGAGAGGACATTGACTTTGCTTTTGTAGATGTAGCCTCATGCTATAGTCTTGCCTTCTTGTTCAAAGCAGTCACGTTAACAAGGGCTATGCCTTATGTTTACTTTTAGTAATTTTCATAGGACTTCAGTGGGGCAAGGTATTTTCACAGTTGTTGGTTTTTGTTTTTTCAAGTTCAGTTTGGAGTTTAAATGAGGTCTCGTCAGAAAATCATCTTGCTCCTTGCCTGATGCATGGTATATAATTAAAATATTAGCTCTCTTTTCATTCTAAATGATAATGTATTGCTCACTGAAGGTATCATTTTGAAGTTTTAGAGGCTTACATTTTGGCCTCAGAGTCTTGCTTTCTGGAAGATATGGAGTTACCCCAGCCTGTACTCTAAATGCCTGAGATTGGGGTCAAGGATAAAAACTATAAAGGCTGTAAAGGATGTGTCTCTCACTCGGTTTATCTTAATCAGTCTGGAATGAAGTTACATAACAACTCTGTCACACTCCATGCTGTCATTAGTAGTGAGTCATGTGTTCAGTGAGGCGAAGTATATAGCTGGTTTGGTGTTGGTTAAGATGTGCTGATTTCTACCATATTTGCATTTGGACTGGCTTTCAAGGAGCCTAAAAGCATTTATTTTTGCTGATCCCTTGGAAAATAAAAACAAATTTTTGACCACTGTTGGCTTTGATGTGTTTGTTTTATCAAGTAGTAAACTTAAAGACGGATGGAAATGAAAAATCCTGGGAAAATAAAGCTAATATGCTTGTATAATATTAAATTTCTTCTTCCATTTCCCAACTAGTAAAAATAGATCAGTGACAGGCTATGAGTGTGGAAAATGGAAATTAAAAAATGGAGGATACATTTAACCAACCACCGGTCCATTTGTTTATATTGTGTGTATATGTTTATAAACCTAGGGTTGTGATACTTTATCTTTCCAGCATAACATAGCATGTAATTTCACACAACTTATTGCATCACCACTCCTGATTTTGTTTCACAATGCAGTTTTATTGCCATGTTAAAATAGTAGTCAACTAATTTAAGTTTGCTGCAGAATTTAGTTTACTTCTTCAGGTTTTCTTATATGAAGTATTTTAAATTAGGATTTTCTCATGCATATTATTTTGGGTGCCCCTACTGAGCTAAAGTAATTCCCTGATTATTTTCTATGAGTGCTAAAGGACCTCTGGTCATTTTATGAAATAGGATTTTTTTATCCTGTCTTGGTGCTTGCATTTTCTGAACCTCAAACTAATCCTACTTACTGCATCTTCTAAGCTTGTTTCCCATAATTTTATTATATGCTTTAGATTTTTCACATTCAATTCCTTTAAACTTCATCATTGCTTCATCTGAAATGCCACTGAAAAAAGTCACTATTTATTAATTTTAAGAGATAGCCCCCTTATTTATTATTCTGACTTGTCTGTCTTTACCCACTTCTATCTTTTTATTTATTATTGTTTTTTATATTACAGTATTCTCCTGAAAATAAATTTTTTTCCAGTGGTAGTAATAGGGAGTATTACTCCAATGAGAAATTTTGGGATTTAGTTTTAACAGAAAGTGAAACAAATTCTTTATTGTGTATGTTATTTGGAAAACAGTGATAGATGTTCTGTAAATGCATGTGTAAAACTGATTCTTCTTAGTACTCTTGGGTTATTTTAATTTTTTGGCATATACCTATTATTAGAAGTACACTTATTTTCTAAGGGAGGAATGAGTGCATAATTCAATATATTTTTATGAAATAGTTTCAATATTTTTTCCCCACTCTGGAATAGGAAATGGAAAGGACTGAAGATGAGGCATCAAAAAGCAGTAGTTAAGGCAAAATAACCTACAGACAGACAGGAAGCCCATAGCTGAGGGCCTCATATTCCTATCTCACTGTGCTCAGGTTATTTAAAAATGTACATTTAAAGGAATATTAATGATTTTTATTTGGAAAAAGTCTGCTTCAAATGACTAAAATTTAGAACTGAAAAGTTCTTTTAAAAGTATCTAATATAATCCCTGTTGTACAAATAAGTAGATTGAAACCAGGAGAGATGAAGTTGATTTGCCCAAGTTAGCTGTAAGTAACTAAATTTTGGGTCCCTTGATAACCATCATTGCTTTTTCTTCTATAATATGTATTCCATTTCTTTCACAACATTGTAGATAGAGAGACAGACAAGTAGGTAGATAGGTGGCTGGGTAGGTAGATAGATATTTTTGATTAGTCAGCCCTTCTGTGCAGTTTTAGAATGTCGAATTCATATAAATCATGACTTAGCTTAAAATTCTTAAGGAAGGATTTTTATTAATTTTAATATGTATAAGATGCAAAGCACTGTTGTATTTTCAGAAAGTGAGTCTGTGCTATGTAGACAATAAATAGGATGATGTCATTTTTAGAAGGTGATGTGGTGGGCAGTAGGGTACTTCTTGAAACCAAATAGTCAGGTTAAGCATCTTTGAGGAGGTGATATATGAAATCTTAGCTTATGCCAACTCTTTGAAGAGCCAGATGAGAGCATTTCAGACAAAAGACAGAAAGTTCAAAGGTCGCAGGCAAGAACAAGCTTGTGTTCACAGCAAAGAAAGAGGCGAATATGACTGGAGCATATTAAACCTGACGGGAAAGTGGGAGGAGATGAGCTTGGAGAGGAGGCAGGGCTAGAGCCCAGGGGCCTTTGTAACCAAGCTAAGGAGTTCGTATTTTATTTTAAGAGCAATGGAAGGGACCATGTGGCAAGACAGGATGAGAGAAAGGTCAGAGTACAGCGAGGGGAACTCTATTGCTGTCTCACAGGCAAGAAATGGTGGTGGCTTAGGCTGGGGAGTGTTGTGGGAATGCAAGTATTTAAATTGAAATTATACACTTACCTTCCTTAGAAAATTCTAAGATAATTAATAGGGAAGACCTATTTTCCATTTTTGCACCATCAATATCTAGCATATTGCCATGTCGCAGTAATGTGCAATAAATGTTGAGCTCAGATATATTCTTAATTTTAGAATTTGATGGAGGTTCCAAAACTGACTAAAAGTTTCTTCTGTTAGAATTTGTTTTGCTCTTTGTCCAAGAAGATGCATACTATGATTTTTATATCAGTTCTTCTCCAACTTACTGGTTATGGATATTCTTAGGGTATTTATGCCCATGGATTGAATGAATAATAACACTTCTTCAGCTTAAAACTAAATGTTTAAATGAAATGTTAATGTTAAATGAATGTTTATGTAATGTAAATGAAATGGTAAATGTTGTTTTGAGTCTTTTTTTTTTTTAATACTTTTGCAAATGCCAATGAAAATGCCAGAGTTGGTGAGTTTTGTTCTGTTGGAAATTCACTCTGCTGGGTGACTGTGTGCTTTTCATTTGCTTGTTAATGATACAAGTGACTAAGAATATGCCATTCAGTTGGGAATAGACAGGAAATTACAGGAATTTATACTGGCTGCAATGGCAATTAGAAGGCAGTCTTTAAAAGTACTCTTAGTTCTTTGTGTTTTGAATCCACTAGTTTTATGTCTTGGGAGAAGGGATTGCATTAGAGATTGCCTTTTTTCCTTCATGTTGGCTTGCAAGAAAGAAAGCGAGGCAGGTTTTTAAAACTGGTTTAATAAGTTGGTTAAATGTAGGACTCTGTGGTACCTATAGTCTCTGGGATTAAGATTCCCCATCTATAAAGTGAAAGGATTGATGTGGGCTTCCATAATGTTTTCCAACTCATATTTCGTGTTGTGTCTAATATATACTTAATTTCTCAGTGGTCTTTCATCAAAAATTTTAAGGAATATATAAAAAATAGGTTTCAATGAACATTTTGGTACATGACTCTTTTTGAATTATGGTTTTCTCAGGGTATATGCCCAGTAGTGGGATTGCTGGGTCATATGGTAGTTCTATTTTTAGTTTTTTAAGGAACCTCCATACTGTTCTCCATAGTGGCTGTATCAACTTACATTCCCACCAACAGTGCAAGAGTGTTCCCTTTTCTCCACACCCTCTCCAGCATTTATTGTTTCTAGATTTTTTGATGATGGCCATTCTGACCGGTGTGACATGATATCTCATTGTAGTTTTGATTTGCATTTCTCTAATGATTAATGATGTTGAGCATTCTTTCATGTTTGTGGCAAAATGTTCATTGCAGCTCTATTTACAATAGCCAGGACATGGAAGCAACCTAAGTGTCCATCATCGGATGAATGGATAAAGAAGATGTGGCACATATATAGAATGGAATATTACTCAGCCGTAAAAAGAAATGAAATTGAGTTATTTGTAGTGAGGTGGATGGAGTTAGAGTCTGTCATACAGAGTGAAGTAAGTCAGAAAGAGAAAAACAAATACAGTATGCTAACACATATATATGGAATCTAAGAAAAAAAAAAAAGGTCATGAAGAACCTAGTGGCAAGACAGGAATAAAGACACAGACCTACTAGAGAATGGACTTGAGGATATGGGGAGGGGGAAGGGTAAGATGTGACAAAGTGAGAGAGTGGCATGGACATATATACACTACCAAACATAAAATAGATAGCTAGTGAGAAGCAACCGCATAGCACAGGGAGATCAGCTCTGTGCTTTGTGACCACCTAGAGGGGTAAGATAGGGAGGGTGGGAGGGAGGGAGATGCAAGAGGGAAGAGATATGGGAACATAGGTATATGTATAACTGATTCACTTTGTTATAAAGTAGAAACTAACACACCATTGTAAGGCAATTATACTCCAATAAAGATGTTAAAAAAATAAATAAATAAATAAAATTTTTAAAATATAGGTTTCAAACTATGCTATCAGTAATAGTATAATGTTTTATTCATATCTCATCAACCTTACAGTGTACTCCCATGTCCATAAAAAACAAATCATGTCTAGTCTTTACAGAATTTAATTTATAAATGTCAAAGGTGAACATTTGGTGCCCTGATATCTCTTGTGGGCCTGTTATTGAAGGGATTCTCCATGAATTTCCTTTTGGCTCCAGTAGAAAGCTTCTGCCAAAAGAATGAAAGTCTAGGCAAGTCCCTCCTTGTCTCTTTGTCTTCTTTTGTTTTTTAAAGAATTACTGGAGGGCTTCCCTGGTGGCGCAGTGGTTGAGAGTCTGCCTGCCAATGCAGGGGACACGGGTTCGAGCCCTGGTCTGGGAGGATCCCGCATGCCGCAGAGCAGCTGGGCCCGTGAGCCACAATTACTGAGCCTGCGCGTCTGGAGCGTGTGCTCCGCAACAAGAGAGGCCGTGATAATAAGAGGCCCACGCACCGTGATGAAGAGTGGTCCCCACTTGCCGCAACTGGAGAAGGCCCTCGCACAGAAAGGAAGACCCAACACAGCCATAGATAAATAAATAAATAAATAAATAAATAAACCCAAAGTTTAAAAAAAAAATTTAAAAAAAAGAAAACGTGTCCACCAAAAAGCTTGAACTCAAATGTTCACTGCAGCTTTAGTAGACCCAAACTGGCAATAGCTCAAATGTCCACCAAACAGGTGAATGGATAAACAAATTTCAAAAAAAAAAGAATTACTGGAAAAACCATTTTTTCAGAAAGAATATATTATAAATCTTTTCTTTATATGCATAATAGTAAATTTGATATAGACTGAAACAACTAAAACCAGTGAATATTTGTTATAAGGTACCTACTATGCATAAATCTGGGGCAGATGGAAAGTCATTAGATATTAAGCACCAAAGCATAAAAAGTTAAAAGGGAGCAGGTTGTGACAAATGATAATGAGAAGAAGTACTCTTTTATGTAGACATTGGATGGTTCTTCTTTTCCCATCTAACTCTTAACCATATGTTTCTAAGAGCAAAGACTTTAGTGTCTTTTTCTTCATTATTGATCCTTTCTCTGGGTGATGTTCATTTCCAACAATAGTGACAAGTCCTGATCTTCTTCCTCCAGTTCAATATTTAGCAAGCACTATACTAGATGTAAGTGTTACCAAACTCAGGTCCAGCTGCTCGCTGCTTGAAAGCCAATACTCAAGAGGCAAGTATTGGTAGAAAGGAAAAGTTGCTTTAATCAGAAGGCCGGCAATCTGGGGAGAAGGTGGACTCATGTCCCAAAACTAACTCTGAAGATTCTGCTCAGCCTTGCCAGTTTTTAAAGGGAAAAACCTCAGCGAATCATCAAGACAGGAGGTCAAGCTCTGCATCGTTTTCCATTGCGCGCAGGCTGGCTGACCCCTCATGATCTTTCTTCAGATGTTATCTTGCCCATGTGGACTGCCTGCAGGATCGCTAAGGGAGCTGCTGGGGGTGGAAAGCTAGTCATTCTTTAACTACTTAATTATTCATTCCTACTTCTTTTAATTTAGGGAAAGAATCAACAGGTTAGGCAAGGTATTGTGCGCATTCAGTAGAGCATAAGTCAGGAGTTAGGTTAAATGTTACCTAGTGATCTCGTTTCTATAATTAAGGTTTAAGGGGAACTGAAATAGACAAACAGGAAAGGGGCAAAAGAGCTCTTACAAATCCCCATTTGTCAGACATCATTCCATTTCTATGGGATTAGGGACGAAGGTCCATCTTCTACAACTTCTTCATGCTGACATAGGGCACCATATTCTCAGAGTAGAAGACATGGCTAGTAGAAGTAGTTGACATGGCTCTGTAGCATCTCTTTGCTGACAATTTTAGTTGCCTGCTTACATATATGGGCACAGCAAGCTACAATTATTTTGATGCCCACAAAGATATAGATTATTATGAGCAACAGTGTTAATCCCATTCTCTTGAGGCCAGTTCTTGGAATTGTGCTACCCATAGATTCAGTACTGCTCAAGATGGAGCAGCTTGTGTCATGGCTACAATCTGGTCATCATGCAGTTAGCTTTTTCCCCTCTGGTAGTAATTATAGTATCTGTAAAACAACTCAGGAATGTGCATCAGACACTGAAAGACTCTGTGACGCTATTGTCCTTATCATTAACTACTTGAGCCTGCTCTTTTGTGACTCAGGGAGGCTTGGGAAACTTCAGCTTTTCTACAATCAAGAGGCAGGGGACATGGAGGGACCTTTGTACTTGGGTGGGAATTGGGGTGGGGAGCCACAGGATTCTGCTCAGTTTCATAGGGATACCACAGGGAACAAGACAGGCTCCAATGTAGACTGCAAACTGAAGAGGGAGGCACAAATTATAAAAATAATGATTTAATTACAATTACAATTAGTTTTTAAAAGGAGACACAGTATCAACTAAGGGGCCTTGACCCAGGTGGCTGGGGTGCAGGAGAGCCATGCCTGGTGCATGTAAGCTTTATTTAAATGATGAGTAGGAGTTCTCCAAACAAAAGTGTAGAACTGAGGGGATGCAATAAAGAACATTAAAGCAGAGAAAATGCTTGAGGCAGAAGGCATGGCATGTGTCTGGGGAATAGTTCAAGGACAGAACTAGGGCCATAGTTAGATGCTAAGAGAAGATACATAGAATGTACATCCAAAGTGAGGAAATCCAAATTATGAGAGCTGATCATTTTTCATCTTGGGCCCACAGAGAAGTGTGGACTGTTTTAAACTATAATTATCTTTATTATTTTTTAGAGGTATTACTATCAACAAGATTAGAATCCTGAAAACTTCTTACTACGTTTATCAAACAATTTATGATCTAACCCAATGTTTTCAGACCCTGATCTTCTTTGGTCATTATCTAACCCCTGTGAGGTAGGAATGGATCCCAATACATTTGACTAAGATAATAGAAGTTCAGAATTTTCAAGTGACTCTCCAGATCAGAAATTTTCAACATATGTCTGTAGTGGGAGAAGAACTTGAAAATCCAGCTCTTTCAACTTTTTAAGTCTAGAACTTTCTATTAATGTTGTAGTCTGTTTTTCTCCAGCATGGTTTATATATATTAAATTTCATTTCAAAAAGTAGTTACTGGAGAAAATTGTTAAAATATTGGGTTTGACTTTTCATCAGTGAACACTAAAAGAAGAAGCTTGAAAACTATGTAATGGGTTGAATTGGTGAGAGGCCTATGGTTTTTATTATTTGTAATTAAAATAGAATATGGCAGTGAACTGAGGTTGGTTGTAACATTTCATTTTTAATCACTTCAGAAATTGTAAAAGTAATTTTAAAAATTAAATAATGACCTAATTAGTAGTATTTCCTTGATTAAAAATGAAAATATATTTTTGGCCTTTGCAAAAATTATATTGAGATTCCAGTTATATTCAATGCTTAGGATGAAAACATTTTGCTAAAGTATCGTGCTTTGTGTGCTTTTACTGCTCCAAGGACAGTACAGGCAGTTTACAGGTGTATAATTAGAATTGGATTTTTCTAAATGTTGTTCCAAACTATTTCACTTCTTGCCTAGGATTTTTTATTTTTAAATTCTCTCTTATAACAATGTGTTTAGTAATTTAATTTAATCTTCCTACCTGTGTGTATTTTATATGAGATACTTTCCAGAGACTTTTAGAGTTAAAACTTTCCCATGAGTAATATGGGAAGAAATAGGGAAGGGATTAGCTAAGCTTACAAGCCAAAAATGAAGGGAAAATTAAATGATTAATTTGTTTCAAAAAAGGGATATAGTTAAAGGACAAACAGTAAAGTGATAGGAAATAATTTCCTTAAAAGCAAAAGGTAAAAGATCAGGCTACTTAAGACATGAGAAACTCTATAAAACTACGAGGAAAAGAGAATACCAAGACCAAGGGTTACGAACAAACAGTTCTCAAAAGAAAAAATATAATAGGTTTTAAAAGATAGGTAAACATACAATTTCATTAGAAATCAAAGAAATTCAAATTCAAGTAAAGAATTCAATGAATTCTTTTCAGCTGCTCTAGCACTTATTCTCAGTAATTCTTCTCTTGGTAATATATCTTAAGAAAATATAATTTTTTTCTATGTTTATCAACAAAAATAGTAATCAGACCACAGCATTACTATTTATTAGAGGCAAAAATTAAAAAAGCATCTAAATGCCCCAAAAAGGAAAATAATTAAATAAATTATGGTTATCCCCTTTTGAGGAAATATTATAAACCCTAGGTTAAATTTATAAAGAATAATAATAACAGAGGCAACTATCTATGTTATGGTACATGAATAATGATTAAATTATACAAAATAGATATATCATTAAAAAAGCAAAGTAAAACAAGCAAACAGTGTTAAGAAGGGATATTTTAGCTTTTTGGACTTTTACAGTCAATTTTTTTTAGGGGGAGGAACAGGCTTAATGTTTTCTATTTTATGTTTTCTTTAATGAGCATATTAGTTTTGGAAGGACTAAATTCTTTAGCAAAGTGTGAAAGTACAAGCATCTTAATCTATTGCTCAGATAGTCTGTAGAAAAGATAGGAAAATTATTATAGTAACCAAATAATTATCCAAAAATTATTTAACAGAACTCAACATGTAAAACTTAAGACAAAAATTAAGTGAGAAAGGAATAAAAAGTAGAGCAAGGCATCTTGTCTGAATTCTCTTTAAATACTGTATTTCCATGATGAATTCATCAAATATAATAACAGTACAAACATTTACTAAGTGCTTTTGTGTCCTGAGAAATTCGCATTTAATCCCCACAAAAGCCAGGTGATGAGGTTACCTGTCTCCATTTTACAATGAGGAAGGTGAGGTCATCAAGCTGTAAGGTAGATTACCTAAGATTTCAATGCCACTTAGTATAGAGGCAGCATTTGAACCAGAACACTCCTGACTGCTGTGTTGCACTGTCATCAACTCTATGTCAGTGTAAGAGATGAACACAGATATTTTACATCCATGGATGCTTTATTGGTGGATGATACAATATGTATCAGATACACTGAAAGTTAGGAATCGCTCACCTTTTATTATCATTCGGGACATTTAGAGGTAGAAGACTATTTCTATTTATCTTGTCAAACATGGACAACTCATTTAAGGTCCAAGCTTTAGTGAATGATGAGGTGGTCTTTGTTCTTCTGTTGTTTTTTACCTTTTTATTCTGAAGCCATAAAAGACTTGAAAATAAGAGGGAGAAGTCTTTATGGAATTCATGCATTTATGATGAATATTCCATTCTTGGTTCTATCTGAATTTTCTTTTGAGGAAGCAGAATAAGTAAGAATTTTGTATACATATAATATTTATTATTTTGAATCTACTACTTATTGGCCTTTTAAATTTCATTTCCAATAACCTTTTATAGAAAGTATAATATAAAATACTACTTAAAATATGAACACTTTGGGGCTTCCCTGTTGGCGCAGTGGTTGAGAATCTGCCTGCCAATGCAGGGGACACGTGTTCAAGCCCTGGTCTGGGAAGATGCCACATGCCGTGGAGCAACTGGGCCCATGAGCCACAACTACTGAGCCTGCGCGTCTGGAGCCTATGCTCCGCAACAAGAGAGGCCGCAATAGTGAGAGGCCCGCGCACGGCGATGAAGAGTGGCCCCCGCTTACCACAACTAGAGAAAGCCCTCGCACAGAAATGAAGACCCGACACAGCCATAAATAAATAAATTAATTAATTTTTAAAAAAAGAAAATATGAACACTTTGTATAAAATTTTAGTTTTCATAGTACAACTAAAACTCTTAATATATTAAGTACATAGTATATCAATCTATAACCCCTATGCAGTGTATACTTGAGCTTTATAAGCATTTTTCATAAAACACATTTAAAATCCAACTCATTGTGGTGATAGCAATCAGGCATCCCGCAGCCTGGCACCATTGTCATACAAATGGCCCCTTGTTAGTAGTACAGCTGTAAGCAAATGTCTTTACCTCTCAGCGCTCCCATTTCCCCGTATGGAAGATGCTCATAATACCATGCTTCTGAGATTCCAAAATGACAGAGGTCTGGCTCACTGTCTTAGTCCATTCAGGCTGCTGTAACAAAATACCACAGACTGAGTGGCTTATAAACAACAGAAATTTATTTCTCACAGTTCTGGAAGCTGGAATTCTGAGATCAGGGTGCCAGCATGGTCCGGTGAGGGCCCTCTTCTGGGTTGCAGATTTCCCCTTGTATACTTGCACGGTGGAAGAAATGAGGGAGCTCTCTGAGGCCTCTTTTATGAGAACACAAATCTCAGAGCCCTCATGACCTAATCACCATCCAAAGGCCCTACCTACTAATACCCTCACCTTGGGAGTTAAGATTTCAACATTTAGACCATAGCACCTACCAAGTTTTATTATATTTATTATATTTCAAAGAAGAAATGCATACTATTGTTATGAAATACACAAGGATTATAAGATGCTTCACAGTACTAGAATGATTAAATCAATTCAAGTAATATGGCGTGGACTGACTCCAGAGTTTTCAGAATTTACATAAAGGAAAGTGCTTGGTGTCATGCCAGGCACATATGTATCCATTAACGCTCGTACTCTTATTATGGAATCTCAGTGTCAAACAGTTACATTTCTGACCCAGTGCTGGGTGCTTTTATGCACGGTTTGTCACTCCAGTAATCTAACCCTGTTAGATTAAAATAACGTTATCCCTGTTTTACAGATGCAAGATTTAAGGTATCAAGAGTGTAAGTGACATATCGAAGGCCCTTACGCAGAGTAACTTGGAAGAGCAAGGATTTGAACCTTGTCTGATCTCCAGCCCATGATATTTTTATGGTTTGCCTGGTGCTTTCAAAGATTCACTCTTAGGAAATATGAGCCTGGTGGGTCTTCAAAGGTGACACAGATCCAGAATGCTGAGATTTTGGAGGACTGCTGGTGGAGAAACCCACGGAGCTCTCATAATCATGTACTTGAAAGCCTCAGGAAGGAAGGGCAGCTTGAGGTCATCAAGGCAGGGAAAGAGCCTGAAAGGGGCAGATGGAGGGAAGGAGCTTAAGTAGAGGGGAGTGAAAAGAAAAGACAGGAGGCAAGGCACCAACCCCCACCCTGGGCAGTTTTATTCATGCTGCCTTGTTTGTTCCTTCTGATAACACAGTGAGGTTATCCTTGTTTAAAAAGTGAGGAACCTGAGGCTCAAAACCAGAGAATCTTGAAAATAACCAGGTGGCCTTTCTCCAGCACTGAACACAATACCTCACACAAAGAGGGTGGTCAGTCAATATTTTGTTCAATAAAAGAATGACTAAGGGAGGATAGACTGGCTTTCAGTTGGTTTTACTCTTTCCTTTTCTTATCTCTGCTTCCATTTTTTGCATGGGAATAGAATCTACCTTGTTTAAATCATTTGTGACTAAATCTTGTTTTGCTAAGAAAAAGATACAGTTAAGTTCTTGTCTTTTTTTTTTTTTATAAATTTATTTATTTATTTATTTATGGCTGTGTTGGGTCTTTGTTTCTGTGCGAGGACTTTCTCCAGTTGCGGCAAATGGGGGCCACTCTTCATCGCGGTGCGTGGGCCTCTCACTATCGTGGCCTCTCTTGTTGCGGAGCACAGGCTCCAGACGTGCAGGCTCAGTAGTTGTGGCTCACGGGCCTAGTTGCTCCGCGGCATGTGGGATCTTCCCAGACCAGGGCTCGAACCCGTGTCCCCTGCATTGGCAGGCAGATTCTCAACCACTGCGCCACCAGGGAAGCCCCTAAGTTCTTGTCTTAGTCCACTAGGGCTTCTATAACAAAATACCATAAACTACATGGCTTATGAACAACAGAAATTTATTCCTCACTAGAGGCTGAAAGGCCCAAGATCATGCTCAGGTTGATTTGGTGCTGGTGAGGCCTGCTTCCTCATTTACAGCCATCTTCTCTCTGTGTTCTCCTGTGGTGGAAGGGAAAAGGGAGCTCTCCGAGGTCTCCTTTATGTGGGCACTGATCCCATTCATGAGGGTCCCACCCTCACGAGCTAAGCACCTCTCAAAGGCCCCACTTCCACATACCATCACTTTGGGGGTTAGGATTTCAGCATATGAATGGGAGGAAGGCACAGACATTCAGACCATAGCAACAATTTACATATATTCTTTTGAAGATTTTGTATAGGACTCAAAAAGCTATAAAAGCAAGATGACGAGAACTGAATTAAGTTTTGGATTAGGGCACAGAAAATGCACTGGATTTTGGACGGCAGATCATGGATTTTGGAATGAGGCACACCCAGCCCTACTGCTGAGTATCTCCTTGAGCATGTTCCGCCTTCCGCTAGCCTCTCTGCTGCTCAGTTTCTCAGTCTGGAGATGATTGCTACTACCTCAAGTTGTGAGGATTCACTTACAATTTCATAAAATAACTAGCATGTAATAAATGCTCAGTAAATTGTAATAATGGCCATTTATTCTTTTAAAATTATAGTGGAAACCATACTAATGTCCTGGAATGAATGAATTGTATAGAAACATTTTTGAATAAGATATATAAACGAGGGACAGAAATTAGGGGAAGAGGAGACAGAATAAAAACCTAGGAATTAAGAAAAAGACTAAATCCTTACCTGTCAACGTGCAGACAGGACCAGAGAGAAAGGGAATAATTGCTTATAAGAAGAAAGAAGATTATAAGTTACAAGTAATTGGGAACAGGGAAAGAAAGGGTGGGGAAGAAAGAGACAGAGACTGTTTTTCCAGTCTTAGCTATTTGATTTAGTGACCGAATGCACTTGGGAGATTCTTGTTTGCATTCTGCCTCTGCTTAATTAAAACAGTTGTTCCCAAAGGTACGTTCGTGTACCCTGCCATTGACTCCTCCGTGCCTTCGTGGATGCATCTGTAAGTGAATACCTCCACAAAGACCTTAGAGATGGTGTGGAGCACTGTGAGAAGACTCTGAGCTCTTCTTAGGAAGAGGATGTAAGCTCTTTGACCACCTCTCTCCATTCTCATTACCGCCTGCCTTAACTTAGTCTCAGCGGCATGTTCCTTTCTGTAGTGACTTCGGTGTCTGCGTTTGAGTCCTCTGTCTGCCTCATCTCTGTCCTTACGGCTGCTTTGTCTCAGGTTACACAATATCCCAGAACAAAGTGAGGCTGCTTACCTCTGTCTTTGATTAGGTTGTACCCCTCATTTAGTTATGTCTTTCTCTTCATCTTTAGGTGATGAAACTCAGATTGTTTCAAGTCTTAGCATGAACGTCTCATTCTTGATGAAGCACACTTGATCTCTATTGAATCTGTGTATTACTTAAACTTATAGTGGGATTGGGTTGCTTCCCCCTCCGTGCCCCTTCCCCCGCTCCTCCGCTCTCTCTGAGCTCTTCAACTCCTCCCCAGTCTCCTCTCTTCTCCTCCTTGCTCCCCACTAATTCCCATTCCCCATCTGACAGTCTTCATAACTCCATCAGTTTCATAACCCTTCTGGAAAGAGTCAGGGGAGAAATAAATGCAATAAAGCAATGCTAACCTTCCTGACCTCCTTTTCAGGTGAGCACAGAGCCCTGGCCTGCTGTTCTTCTACTCTCCTTTGTACTGGACACCTTTCATGCCACCTGTCCAATTCAGGGCAAATTCTTGGCCTCATCCATGTCCCTGGATCTTACGGACAGATCCAGGGCCTTCCAGCCTCAAAGTGAGCAGTCCAGATTGAGCTACTGGGCGTCCTTTTCCTTGTTTCCCCGGCCCGCCTGTTTTCTTAGCCAGTAACTGTGGCACATTTATCACACTGAGTCTGTCTCAGTAAACCAGAGCTTTTATTAACTCAGGCGGCCAACGCACAAAAACATAAAGCAACAAAACTCATAGAAGGGCAGGGGAGAGAGATTGGTTTGAAGAGTGAGAGCATGCCTCACTCAGACATTCAGCAAGCTTCCCTTCCGAGAAGCAAGAGAGAAGATTCTCCTCCATAATTTTACTTCTCCCAGGCATAATGAGCACACATTAACAAGTAGCCTGTCTTCAGCAGACTCTCTTTTCAACAGCTCGTCTAAATCCTGACCATTGGGTTATCACCCATGCTGTCTTACCAGGAATGCATTACTCACCTCCCCTAATAGAAACAGCCCATGAAGGGCTCACCTCAGCTCCACTTTACCCACTCTTCTTGTTATCATTAGATGTCACCAAAAGCATCTGCCCAAATCCTTCCACTATGGCTTTTTCCTTGTTCCAGTCATCTGAATCTTTGGAAAAAGCCCTCAGGTATAGATAATTGCTTCTGGATACGACTAATATTCTTTTTCCTGATCTGGCTTCTGAATATATGACCATAGTCGCTTTGTAAAAATTCACTTACTTGTGCCCTTTATGTATATTTAACTTTGATTATAAGTTGAACAAAGCCAAACAATCCACCTCCATCCAGAAATGATGCACTTAGCTTGATACCTTGCACACCTCCCTTTTCAAATTTATATCTGTTTTATAGTTAAACTAGTTAAACTATCTCCATAATCTCCTCTTTCCTCTGCTAGATGGGAACTATTCCAAGGATAAATGTTGCACTTATCGGGCTTCCCTGGTGGCGCAGTGGTTGAGAATCTGCCTGCCAATGCAGGGGACACGGGTTCGCGCCCTGGTCTGGGAGGATCCCACATGCCGCGGAGCGACTGGGCCCGTGAGCCACAATTACTGAGCCTGCGCGTCTGGAGCCTGTGCTCCGCAACAAGAGAGGCCGCGATAGTGAGAGGCCCGCACACCGCGATGAAGAATGGCCCCCACTTGCCGCAACTGGAGAAAGTCCTCGCACAGAAACGAAGACCCAAACACAGCCATAAATAAATAAATAAATAAATAAAATATAAAAAAAAAAAAAAAAATGTTGCACTTATCTTCATATCCCCCATATCTTGTTTATACAAGACACAATGTACATATCTTGGGTTGGATACTTTAACCTACAGTTTCTTCTTTTCCCAAACCGTTCAAGTGATTCCATAGTACAATGGAATATAATAAATTTTAGCCACCTTAGGTAGTTTGAACTGTTCTGGAATTAAGATATCTCTGAAGGTATAATTGATGTCTGGATCATTTGTTGTATTCCGAGGGAAATTCAAAGCTCTAAAACCATGGCCACGGCCACCATGTTGCTCAAGTCCAAGAGACACATTCATAGAGACATCATTGTGAATGGCACCCTTGAGAATTGTGCAGTGCCCAGCATGTGTGGCCATTCACTGCAGTCCTGCCTAAAAATCACTGTGAGGTGAGAGGCTATGGATAGGCAAGTGCCTGGTGACCTGGGCTAACTAGGTTCTAGCTTGCTCTGGAAGATGAAGCAATATGATTAGTTAATTCAGTCCTGCCATTGAATATGTATTAAATCCCCACCATGTGCCAGGAAGTAAGAGAGTGAGCCACTGTGATATCTGGGGGAAGAGCATTCCAGGTAGAGGGAATGGCAAGACTGTGGAGCATGGGTCTTTGTTACTCTGGTGTGTTAGATGAACAGCAAGGGGCTAATATAATTAAGTAACCAAGAGGGAGAGTAGTAGAAGACAAAGGAGGTGAGGTCAGAGAACCAATGTAGAGGTTGGGGGGAGAGCCCCGTGCTGGTCATATCAGGCAGTGTAGTCCAGTGTAATGACTTTCACTTTCCCTGAGTCAACTGTAGAATGATGGGATCTGACAGGATCTCTTTGACTGCTGTGCTGAGAATACCCTGTAGAACCAAGGGCAGAAGCGTGGAGACCCATTAGGAAGTTATTGCTGTAATCCCGGGGGAGAAGACGGTTTGAGACAGGGTGGTATCAGTAGAAGTAAGACAATTCTGGATACATTTTGCTAATCTGATGTCCTCTCTAAGGGGAACTATTTTAACGCAAATGCTGTGTTCTAGCTGTTATTTTATAAATAAGATTTTCATTTGCCTTTGACCATTTTTAAAGCTATATATGAATGATTTTTTACTAAAGAGAATTGGATCATTATGACACTTATTACAGATCATTTTATCTCCTTAATTTAGTAGCATTGATCATAAGAGTGAATTTTTCATAGTATTTTAGTAAGAAATGACAGGTCCACTAAGCTAGGGAGTTTTTATGCAGAACTTTTAAGCAGTATTTGAGCCTACGGCTTAAGACCAGCTTACAATTTTATGGATTTCTACCTTTCAGACAGCTTTTTAAATCCAGGAATTAATGAACGATTGATCTTCACAGGCTTGTCATATTGATATGTTGGTAAAAATCTACCAAGTAATTTAAATTGTTCAGTTAGAGAATTGTCCAGAGAAGAAATGGTATCCCTTTAATGCTGAAACAGTTGAATCCAAAACTGTTGACTGCTTTTCCCCTTTTCCCATGTTAGCCTGTGAGGAGACTTACACTCTTTGTATCTGGACCTCTAGAAAATGCTTTCTCTTTTTATATCCTCTTCTGTTTTTTCCTATTCAAACATCTTTTTTCTTTCTTTCTTTCTTTCTTTCTTTACAGTTTCTCATCTTGTTTTTTTCTCCCTTTGATTGGAGAAATGAAATAAGATGATAATAATTAACTTGGGTAAGACAAATTACAGACCAAAGAAATAATGATAAAGTGTAGTAGCACAATACTCCCCGGAGAATAAAATGTATTTTACTTAAATTTTTGTGGTTTCTTTACTTGAAAGTCTACTCAAGTATCAAACACAAAGAATGTGTTTGTCTACTATATCTGAAAGAAAAGTGATGTCTCAGAGATGTAGTCTGCAAATGAGGGATAAAACTCTTAAATCTCCTTATTTAGAGTTTGAGAGAGTAAACTTATATGTAATGAGTATATCTTATTCATACACATAGGTATTTCTAGCTACAGATGTATGTGTAACCTGGTCATTATGCCTGTAATATGAGGAAGGGCATGCCACATGCAGTTGATTTACAGAAAAGTTCAGTCTAACTGGTAGCCAATCCCAGACATGGAGTCCCGAGTATGGTGCAAAACATTTATTTTCTTGTTCCATAAGACAACTGGTTCTCAAACTGTGGGCGCTGGCAGCATCCGCTTTAGTTGGAAACTTCTTAAAATTGCAAATCACAGGATCTGCCCCAGACCCACCGCATCTGAAATTCTAGGAATGGGACCTAGCTCTCTGTTTTATCAAGTCCTCCAGGTGACTGTGATGTGCCCTAAAGCTGGGGAACCACAGGGAAAGGCAACCTTTCAGGTCTTACAGAATCCACCAATGTGGATGGACTCTCCAAAGTGCCTGCCCTTCTCAAGTTTTCTTGCTTTCCTTTTCTAACACCTTTCACGCCTCACAGTGTCCTAGCTCAACTGTGTCTCAGACTGAGGTACCCTCAATCTCAGAGCCCCAGTAGCAGCTCCTACCCACAGAACTTCAGGATCTGGCTCTGTCTTGGTGGGTGCAACTGTCGACCTTTATATTCTTCAGTGAAGAGTGCCTCTGGCTCACTTGCTGGTATTGATCACTTCTCTTAGAACTGATTCAGTGCCTTATTGCGTAAAACAGTTCACTTCCCAGTAGTGATCAAGACAAGAGGATTGAGATCAACAGCCTGTCACATATGCTGTAAGTGGGGCAGCGGTACTGGGACAATTCTGGTTTATTCCCCCTCGTTCCAGCACAGTTGACAATACCATTCTCTTTCACTCTTTTAAGTACTCTAGTTTAGATGGTAAATCATAGTACAGTGAACTTAAATCATAAGCAGTTCTACCACTATTGGAAAGTGGTCAAAGAAGGATTCACCAAGAAGGAAATGTTTTAGGGCATAAAAATGAAAGATGTCCAAGAGGTAGGCAAGACAGGCCTGGAGCTTGGGGTGGGACAAGGCAGAGAAACCTTAGAGGCTGAGGGTTCAGGACAAATAAGGATGTGAAGCAGCAGCTTACACTAAGGGAAGCGGAAGTAGTTCAGAGTCTGGAGCCAGGGTCTGGTGGGAGCAATAATAGAAGAAGCTGGTGGAAGAGGAGCAGTTAAGGTCATCTTTTTGTTTGTTTGTTTGTTTCTTATTCCCCCAACAACGTATCGATTTAGGCTCTTTGGATAATTATTTAGAAGAAACCTAGTATGTCTTCGTTTCCTTATTTATGTTGGTTTTATGTATTTGAAATGCTTATTGCCCTATTTTCCGTCAATTTTGGGCCCTCTTTCAAACAAACGATTACTATATAAGTAGCATAATAATAACGTACTTTCAACTTTGGTTCAGATTTTCAAATTCACTTTAAAAGGAGATACGAAATGATTCGCATTCCATAATGTTTTATGGCTTTATCATAGCAAAACAGTAACCCTGGACTATGGAGATCTATGGCCTGTCGAGAACAGAGTGCAGGGAATTATGCAAATACCTTACTAATATGCTGTGTTATTGTTTTTCTGAATGTTAATATGATGATTGAATCCTCCTGTTAGAAAATGATCGTTTAGGAATTCTTTCCGTCACCATTTGCAATACTAGAAATTATGTGTTCCGTGTAGTTTTGTGATCTTGGAAGCTGCTTACAAAGTCTGTGTTCTGTGGCAAAGCTTACCTAAACCATAAGGAAATGTTTTTAAATATTTGAAAAATTGTATATTTGATTTTACACAGTTAGTTAATGTTACTCTTTTTTTTGTTGTTGATGAACACAGAGATGTGTCCGGCTTTAATAGACCTTGGAAGGCTTTGCCCTGGACATTGCATATCAACTGTCCTCTTAGGCCATTGAGTATCATTGTCTTCATCACGTAGACTTCTTGTCAGTGTCCGTCTGTGTTTCTGTATGGACAGCATAGATTTCATTCCCTTCCTTCTTTCTTTTTTACCAGAGCTAATATGATCTCCTTTTCCCTCTACCATCTGGAGTAATAAATTTTAAGAAAATAACCTTCATTATTCCACTAATTGTTGCATTTTCCTACTATTAATACAGAATACATTTCAGGATTAATAGCTGTCTAGAAAAGGAAAAAGAACAATTAATAAATTCCTACATTATCCTTTGTTTAAATATCACATAAGTAGTATATTTATTAATACATTTAGTTAGCTAAATAGGCCTTGAGGACAGGTAGCAATTAATATTATGGTTTTTAAAAATCAATCTATTTATTTTTGGCTACGTTGGGTCTTCGTTGCTGCGCACAGGCTTTTCTCTAGTTGTGGCGAGCGGGGGCTACTCTTTGTTGCAGCGCACAGGCTTCTCATTGTGATGTCTTGTTGCAGAGCACGGGCTCTAGGCACGTGGCTGCAGTAGTTGTGGCGCACAGGCTCAGTAGTTGTGGTGCACGGGCTTAGTTGCTCCACGGCGTGTGGGATCTTCCCGGACCAGGGATGGAACCCATTTCTCCTGCATTGGCAGGCAGGTTCTTAACCACCGTGCCACCAGGGAAGTCCTAATATTATGTTTTAATTTTTTTTAATCTGTAATAAGTATAGCTAACTGAAATATGGGTTTAGCCTGGTATCCTGTACTAAGATATATGTGAGGAGATATTAATTATTCAGTACACCACAGATTGTCTAATTTTTGTTTTACTTTTTTAAAACCTCGTATACTTTAAATTGTATCTCATATCAACATGTCTGTAGGGTTAGGGTCTACATGAATTTCATAAGTAATGTGTGTTTTTGTTTATCAACATAACCATTTACAACTCTGTTTTCTTAATAATTTTCTGACCCAACAATTATATTTATTTTGGGAGCTGAGAAAGGCGCCAAATGTTAGGTGACAAACTAAGAAAGTGATGTAAAACTTTTTGTAGAAAGAACTGAAGGATCTCCAACTCCCGGTCTGAAAGTAGGATTAAAATCCTAGGCCTGTCTTTACGCACCACTCTTTACCGATTGAAGTTTAGAAACGGTTAAGTACAAGCAGTGGTTGTGGTTTATTATAAATCCTTAAAACAGAAAACTTCCCCTGTATTTTAAGAACTGGTCCTTTTAGGTCAGAAGACAATTTGTAATATTTAGTAGATAAACGGTAAGCGAGGGACCCACCATTTTTAAAGTTTTTCAGTTTCCATGTATGCCTTAGGACTTGCAATCATTTTTGTAACTGTTTTTCATGTTGTTAAAGTCTTGAACTTTAAGCAAACAGGAATCTGAAAGCAAAGAGAAATAATAAATAGAAAACAATTCTATAAGCCTATCAATTGCATGGGTGGTTTCTGCATATCTCTGTCCTCCCTTGATTTGGTTTTCATTTGATTATCTGTATCAGACAAGGCTTAACATCATTACTTTTGCTGCTAATAAATCCTTAGCTATGCAAAAGCAGCCTGCCCTCTCTGGTTGCATGTTTACAGCCTTAAAATTGGGCCCCACTTTTATGTTGTTTTCTTTGCCTTTACAATGTGATTCTGGGATAGCATCATATAACAATTCTCGAGATACAGTTTTGAAGAATTGTGTGGCTCTATCTGCAATAATTCTAACCTTGCAAAGCTGACCTGAAAGTAATCTCAGAAATCTGTATTTGTTAATATTCTTCCGTGTTTATTAGTCAATCTATAAGTTAATGCTAAACCAACCTTTCTATGTTCTTCCAATAATTTTAGTGTTACTTAAATATAAGAAATAAATATATCTTAATACGGGTAGCCCTGTTTGTGAATGTGCATCAGAGACAAAAACTGTTTTAAAGGACCAATAATTAAAATCAATTCAAGTTATATTTGTCATATATCTTTTTTTCCTACAAAGCAACTCTCATCTTAGGATCTCGGAGGTTTATAGCTAATAATTAAATTTTATACTAGTGATGCAACATAATGATTATAGTGACTTATATAGGTGAAACAACTGATGTTTAAACCAGTTGATGGGTGACTTACTGAAATATATTGCACCCGAGCTGTAGATTCAATAGAACTAATATAGGGCCTTAATCCCCAAACTCTTTCACCATCAGAAAACTAAAATCTCCCCAGTAGTCTTTTTTATATTGCTTTACTTTTTAAAAACATTTTTACGTATCTGTAGTATATCTTTAAATTTGTTCATTTTATTCTTGCTTCAATAGTCTTTGGAGCATTTTTAAGAAAAAAATTTGTTAGTGTACCAGATTAGGTACATTGCGATGCCCTGCAATTAAGGGAAAGGTATATAAAATATGACTAAATAATGAGCACGTAGATGCACGGTACACATAAGTCTTAGCTTCGTATCACCCTTACCACTGTTCTTACGTTTTTCTCTATAGCAGCTTTAGTTGTTTCACAGGATTATTATTTTCCAATTTTCAGCTCACTTGACTTCATGCTTTGCAGGTCAATTTCTTCTGGAAGAAGCTCGCCTCATAGAAGCAGCTGAGATGGCAAAAAAAGCGGCTGAACTGGATAGCACGGAGTTTGATGTGGTCTTCAATGCTGCCCACATGCTCAGGTTAGTTTTTGCTACTGTGACTGAGAAGACCAACACTGTAGCTTTATTATTACTAAATTAATATAATATAATTAAATCAATTATACTAATTCCCCTTATATGTCACCTTATTCCATATTCTAAAAGTGAATTATGCTGCTTAACCATGTTAAAATCAGTCAGGACTATTTAATTCATTATAGTTTATGTGCATAGTCATAGGGTATATGAACTTTTAGGACTCTGAAAATTATTCAGGCCCCTTTTCTCTTTCCTTCAAAAATTATTGGCCATAAAATACAAAAGGAAAATTGCAAAATTGAAATTAGTAACTGTCTAATTAAATGTTTCCAAGACAAAACATTATGTCAGTTAGTCAACTGCATCTCAATATTTGTGTTTTTGTATTAATTCTATTGAATGGGTCATGTGGATACATTTTATTATGCTTGGTAGTAGAGAGGATTATCAAATACAAATATAATTAAGGCCTATCAAATTCTCAAAATGGCCCTATAATTAGCACTGTTGCTACGTGTTAAAACAATATATGTTTTTAGACCATTAGTGCATCTGTTTTCAGAAAGACTATTTTGAAGGCTAATTACAATAATAGCAAAACAAAAGGCAGATGAACAGGTTTTTGTGTGAATATAAAATGAAAGTCAATGCATTAAAGGAGGATGTTTTTAAGAAACTCGAATGATTTATGCAGTTGTTTAAAAAGCATTGTTTGTTCTGTTAGCCATATGTATACCCCTTCGCACATGCTGTTACCTGAATTTCACTCTATTAAATCTCCATGTAAATGCTTCCTTGGGTGACATTCACACTGTGGGCTCTGAACTTGGCTTCTAGGGGCAAGTTTCTAATTATGTAGATTACTCTTACATGGGAAGAAAAATAGCAGAGAATTGGTCCACATTTGGATGGTTTTAAAACATGGACTTTTTGAGAAAAGTAGAGGAAAATTAAAAAAAAAAATTTTGGGGGATCATTGTAGATTTGCATGCAGTTGAGAAATAATACAGAGAGATCCCTGTACCATTTATCCAGTTTCCCAAGTGGTGATATCTTGTAGAACTACCATACAGTATCAAAACCAGTATTTTGACATTGATGCAGTCCACTGGTTTTATTGGGTTTCCCCAGTTTTAGTTGTACCCCTGTGTGTGTCTGTGTGTTTTTAGTTTTGTGCACTTTTATTACATGTATAGGTTTGTGTATCCATCACTCAGTCAAAATACAGACTATTTCCATCACCACAAGCATCCTTCATATTCTCCTTTTATCATCACATACCCTCACCTACCCCTGTCCCCCAGGAACCAATATTTAAAGCAAGTTTTGTAAATTACCTTGGATTTATAATTTGAGATTATTACTGTAACTGTATCTTAGTGGTTTCCTCCTTGGCTTTTTATAAGTTTTAAATAAGAAATTCAAAGTCTGTTTGAGAGGAAAGAGTGTACTGTGAGGTTTCAGTTGAATACCCTCATTCCATATCAATGCTTAGCGTTCCTAAAGCAGGTACCTACAAAGAGAAATCAGGATTCAGTAGACTATTGGTATATTTTAAAAATAAACTGTAGCCAGTTCGCAGGAACCTTCAATAGAAGGATAATTTTTTAAAGATACTTTAATTTGCATGACAAGGTTAGGTGCTGTGTTGGGAAGAGGACTTTTTTGTTCTTCACGAATAAAACACTGTGCTTTTAGTTACAATAAACCATTTAGAATGTGAATGCACAAGTTTCTAGAAACTAATTTATCTTAATCATAATAGATACTTTCATCAACAAGGCATTTTGCTATATATTAAATCAGTATCTGAAATTCAAGGTCTACCAACAGAAACTCGTTATAAGAACATTACAAAAAACGTCCTTGTTAAATATATAGCTTGTAACTTTTCCTTAGTTACCATAGTGCTAGAAACCAGTGGAAAGTTTTTGTTATACATTGGCGACGTGGAAATCTTCAGGATTTATTTTTCAGAACATTCTCTCTAGCTTTCTACAGTCTGCATTCCTCATTAAGTTGCATTTAGTCAGCGCCTTCCTATCTTGATTGCGAGTATGACCACAGCAACCTGGTCATATCCTTATTCAACTTCGTGGCAGTCCGTATGAATGTTTTTACTTATTTTTTTAGCTCTGTCAAATTCAACAATTTCTTGAATGCCTATTGTGCAAGCTGAACACCAGCCTCTTTCCTTACTAATCAAGAACATGTAGGACTTTGTTTGCTAAAAAGAATAAAAAAGGTTATTGGTTTTCCCTTGAATGCAGCCTTATCAAAATGGTTAGCTGTCAAGATTTTGCTTATTCAGTGTTACATCTAACATTTCCCTTGGGGCTTCCAAATTGTTGTAAATTGAGTTTGATATTAATTTTTTTCCTTCAAGAGCTCTGTTCTTTCCTAAGATATTTAGGAGACAAAATTGGCAAGGTTTGGTGATCAGTTCAATGGGAGGGAAAGGGCAGGTGTCTCCCTGGCTGTGTCTTGGTTAGCTGGATCAATGGTTGACCTAATATACAAAATCAGCAATTTAGGAAATGTTATGGTTCAAGATATACTTTGAAGCATACTTATTTAACTTCCCTTTCCTTGGGTAATTCCCAACGAATTGACACAAAGAATCTATTAATAAGGAAAAAACTGCTTATCACAAAAGCCAAAAAGAAAAAGGAAAAAAAAAATCATTCCTCCAGAAGAGACTAGTTTGGAAGAGCCCATCAAGGGGCAAATCTTTAACTTATTAGGACCTTCAAGAGGCTTGAAATTGGAGAAATGTCTAACAGACCCATTTTAATTCTCAGTAATGGATAAAGATCTTTTTCTATAGAATTAGAACATTTCTAATTCCTGTTGTCAAGGTGATTCACAAGAACACTGTGTGGGGTGGAAGTATTAATGCTGTTCACCAAATATATTTGGCCTTCCCACTTCAAGAAACATAATAGGATTGCACTTTCCTGCCTTCTTCCAAGTTGAAGACCTTCCTGGGCCTTATTGGGTCGTTGAATGTGTGTGAACGTGATGTATGTTATTTCTGAGCCCAAATTGTAAGAGTCAGTGCTTTTCCCTTTTTCTGACTTGGAAATTGTGGAAATAGATCCAGAAATAAGCAAAGGGAGACAAACCTCCCTTCTCACCTGCATTGGATAGGATGAATGAATGCAAAATAAATTTTGTCTTAATTCACTGAGATTTAGGATGTGTCTATTATCGCAGTGTAATCTAACCTATCCTAACTGATCAGAATATATCTGTGAAAATAAAATACATAGTTGGAAAGAGGAGCCATATAACATCAGAAAAGATTAAGCAATTAATAGGATCTCTGAGTTTATAACTACAGTGGAGGCAATGTAAAATTGATAGATTGAAATTTAAATAGAAATTATAGATATTTCCCAGAACTTAATGAAAAATACTAAAGACATGAAAATGATGACTGAAAGGATAAAAGACTGACGAATAGATTGAGAATAGTATATATACACTAGTAATTTTATTTATATATATATGTTTGTATAATTATAGTATACAACTATGTATATATAGTTATATACACATGTATAGTATATAGGTATTGTTTATGTAATATGTGATACTTTTGTCTCTGTATATATAAATATGTATATATAATTATGCTGTATGTATGTGTATGTAGTTAGATATGGCATATATACATATATAATTTTATTTGTTGTATAAATGTTAATATAAATAGAAAATTTCTGAAGGAGAACATAGCGCAGATGAGCAATTATCAACAAATAGAAAAAATTTCCAAGATAGGATGGAGGTCTTTAATCATCATATTAAAACCAAAATTAATGAAAATAGATCTACTCCTAAACTTGTCTTCTTGCATGGGTCACCATTTTTAGTTGCAAACTAAAGAATCCACTCTTGCCAGTTTAAGCAGAAACAGGATTTATTGTAGAGAATTCTATAGCCCACAGACTCTCCCATAGGCTTGAGAGTGCTCTACATAGGCAGAAATAATTTCCACCACCTAGCTTTCCTTGGGGCTCAGCAGCTTTTAGAATCCAAAGCTCTGCCACCATCACCCACAAGGAACCAAGAAGAGCAAGCACCACATTCATTAGAAGATGAGTCTTCTGACTGCAGCTGCCTACCCATTATACTTACTTTTGATTTTGATTCTCTTGAGGTTGCATCTGATTGATGGAACCTGAGTCATGTACTGATACCTTGGCTGGAAGAAAGTTGGAAGATGAGGGAATTTTTGGCTTCTGCCTTGTTTGGGAAGAGAGGTTGCACACTGTGGCTAATTACTAAATATATTTCCAGGGAGGGTGATCACAGATGTTGAAGGCCTCACATAATGAACGGTTGACTACACGTGTTGACATTTTTAGTACTTCAAATAAAATGGAAAAAGTACTGGATATTTCCAGATGAGAGCATTAAAAAAAAGCAGATTGGTTATCATCAAAGGAAAATATCAAAGGAATTTAAAATACTAAAACTCAGTAGAGTTATGTCTATAGAGTTATAAGAGGAAAGTATTGAATCAATTATTCTGTTAGAAACACTTTGTATGAATGGATTTATTCAGTGTTCTCCCAGACCTGGAAGCTAGAAAGTGCACAAAGGTATTTAACACCTGAGAGGAAGTCTTGACGCACTGAAAACAAATTTAACTCATTCACAGCATTCATGGGCTCTGGTGGAAAGTTGTTTTTTTCTTTTATTTTCTTTTTTTAAATCCATTTACAGGATAATGAAGGAAAAAAAAGTAGCATTTATTCAAATATCTCCTGTCTACCTAGCACCGTATTTTGCATTGTATATGTCACCTTCTTAATTATAATTTCACATATATGAAATAGACACTAATATTCCCGTTTTACAGATGAAGATGCTGAGGCTCAAAGAGAGTCGGTATTTCCCATACTTGGTAAAGCTGGGATTTAAACTTATCATATTCTTGCCAAGTTTAATACTGTTTTCACTGTGTCACATTGGCTCCCTCATACCTTTATAACTGGGTGATTACCTAGAAGCTGTGATTCCTGAATTTATTGATGGAAAAAGGATTTATAGAGAGTAACAGGTTTTCAAATGTGTAAATCCTAAATAGTAAGATCCTTCCAGTATTATTAGATTATCCCTTTGTGGTAAATTTTAGAAAGTAGGTATATAGTCATAGGAGAGAGAACTCCAAGTTTGTACTCTCAAAGGAACATTAAGTTTTTAGACATACCATCATGGTATATTGTCTGACGAAGGACACACTGCTGAGATAAGTGTGCAGTTTCTTTTTTATCTAGGCCTAAGGGCCCAAGTGCTTCCTAAGGTAGTAAGAAAAGCAAAACTGTACTGTACCAACTGGCTCCCATTGCTTCCCTAATTTCTAGAGAGCAGAGTGAATATATGAGAAAAAATTATCTTTCAATTTTCATTCTCAAATAATTTCACTGGAAATGACATAAAATAGACGTTAAGGAATAAAGGAAAAAAATCAGATTATTTTCTCAAAGCAGATTGTGAATGTACACCCACACACACACATGCACACATACGTTGGATGTTGGAGATATATATACATATATCCAAGACCTTGTGAGTAATATGCTTTCTTCTTTAACACTTCCCAAATTACCAAAGACCGTTCAAAAAGTTATTGGGTTTTCTACTTATAAATTGTACATTACTGCCAACTTTTGGTCAAGAGGGGCCTATTTCAACTAGGTTATAGTGGGATGTAAGGTCTTTAAAGCAAAGAGGTGTGGCAGATGAGGTTAAAGGTAGGTACCTTCCTACTCTGTGCCTTTCCAACATTAATGTTCATGTGAATCACTCAGGGATCTTGTTACATCACATGTTCTGATTTAGAGTGTGTGGGTGGTACCTGAGGTTTTACTCTTCTAACAAGTCGCAGGTGTTGCTTATGATTTGGTTCTTGGACCACTCCTGCAATCAAGTTCTAGTTTGCCTTTCCTCTTGTCATCCCTCTCAACCCCTGCTCCCCAGCCGAGCATTACAACTTGAACATAAGTAGTAATTTACTATATAGGAATATTATAGTGGACATTACCGATACACATTTCCTTCCTTTTAATTTTTCCAGTACATTTCATTATGTAATCTTTCCAGATATAAGCTTAACCTGTCCTTAGCAGCCCTCAAAGATTTGAGGCCATGAAACGATGGGCTCAAATTCCTACGGGACATCAAGAAATATCTAACTTCAAGGAATCATTTTGTAAAACTTACACCGTCAGCATAGTCTTTTCCTCTGTTATTGCTACATTTCCACTATGCCTCTCTATCCTTTATATTTAGTATTGAGACAGATGCCTACAAGTCATGAAGCCATTTTTTGATGTCTTGGTTGAGAAGTTTTCATTTAAGAAGCCTTGATGATCATAAATAATTTATTCTAGGAGTTTCATTACAAGGTTTTTTTTCTACTCCATTATTTTTACATATATGTAACTCTCGTTTTGCTATTTTAAGATTTTCCATACATTTTTATGTCCTTGTTTATTTCAGTTCTACTTCTATTACTACTGTACAGTTTATCAACTAGAATTAAAATTTACCTCTGCTTTGAGTAACTTAAAGCTAAGTGTAAGTTTAGCAAGTTGGCAAGAACACAGGAACATCAGCTACTGTTTCACCTTACTTTCATGATACAGGAACAAACAGCTCTCTAGTTTAAAAAAAAATCCTCATAAGTTATCCTTGAAAATGATCACCAAGACTTATATAAAATATTGTCTTTCGTATGAGTCAAACAGTGGTTATCGTCCATATTAAATAATTTTAATTCAAAACTGACAATTTACAACCATTAATAATTGTAGTTAAAGAGAGTCTTCTAAATGCTACTTGAGTTTTTATTTTCTACATTTTTTCAAGGAAGTAATTTATAATTTACCAACCTTTAATTTTATAATTCTCACAGAATACATAAAAATGTAGGTAATTACAAATGATTCTTTTAATCAGAATCTCCTCAAACATTTTACGGGGTATATTAAGTTGTTTCATAATGTAATTGATTTCCAAATTTCTTTTATATATCTTTTCTTGTAAGAATATTGGGCCCTAAACCTGTGTTCCAAAAGACACCTTTGTGTCATAAAATAATACCAGAGAGAAGAATTAGCTATATGAAATATATTTCTATATTTTTAACAGATGTAAGTTTCATAGTCCCATGTACAAAAATGGAATTCTGTAGTAATCAAATGATGACATTTGTTTGTGGCTTTTGTTACTATTTGTCTTCGCTCTGAACCTACTTTTTCACTGATGGCAGAAAAACTGAATCTAAAGACTTTAAAAATATAATCAGCACAACCCAGTGATTTCTTCAGAAGTCAAGGAAGACTTGACTTCATAGTCTAGTTTACAAATACCATCTGGCTTCATAGTCTAGTTTACAAATACCATCTGGCTTTTTCTACCTCCTTACCTTTTGTGGCCCTGAGAGGCCACAGATAACATGCAGAGGGAGAGGGCCTTACATATGTGATGGACAGGAGTTAATAAGAAAGGAGCCACTGTATCAGTCTCCAATTAATGTCTATTGTTGGCATGGTGATTTAATCTTTATTCTCTAGATAAGGGACATAATGTTGACTCAGGGAGACATGTTAGATGAGGGTAGTCACCCATCTGGACCCAGTGTAGTTTCCTGGTAAGAGTAATTTTTCTTACCATCTCATTCCTGGCTTTTGTAAAGTATATTGTGGCCAGAACACAAGGTTGTCCACATACGGCCTGGGAGATCTCTTGGCAGAGCCAACTACTTTCCCCTTTACTCACCTTCTGGGTCTTCTACTTGGACACGTGGGAAACTTACAGTCCCCTTCTCTGTCTAATTGTGACCACTGCCCCCCAAAATAGGAGATTTGGGGGGTAAGAAAGTAAGTATCCAAATACTCTTCTTGCTTTTTCTCATTCCCTATTTCCTTGCCTTTCCCCTGAATTCCTACTCTTCCCCTCCTTTATGGGAGAGGGTGAAGTACATGCGGCAAAATACTATAGTGCATTTCACTATTTGTTCTTAAAACTATCCTCTGCTCAGCTGGGTCTGGTGAAGTTCACTTCTATCAGTTTGGGAGTTAGAATTGGAAGGAAGTAAAACCTGTCATTGCAAATATTCTCCATATTCTCCCCTTTTCTTTTTTTTTTCATATTCTCCCCTTTTCAAATCTCATTCCTTACTTTAAATCATCGCTTTTAAGCATAATAATCAAAAAGCATGTTTTATTGCTTTCTTAGTATTTGATGTAAGAATTGTTGTGGTCATCTGCCGCAGAACAACGTACCATATGTCATTCTGATACATCCGGCTCTCACAAAGATAGCAGCATGATCCTGTGATTCAGATATTTTATTTTAGAGCCCTTGATTCTGAGCTCAACCACTTACCAGCTGCGTTGCCTTGGGGGACTGTCAGCTTCTCTAAGCCTCATTTTAACCATCTTTGAAATGTGGTTAATAATAGCAATAATAGCAATAGATTCATAATATTGTTGAAACTGGAAAATAGCGTAATCAATCCATGGAATTTTGTAAGTGATACATAGAGAATTTACTATCTCAGGAAAGAAATAGTGAACAAAGAAAAGAAATATGGGTATTCAGGAAAAGTATATTTTATCAGCTTCTTTAAATAGTTTGATCCCAATAGTCTTTGGAACCTGAGTCCTGTAATCAATCTCTAACAATCCAGTGGTTGAGGTTCTAGGGTGTTTACTAGAATCCCCTAAGCAACTGGCAGGATATTGCTAATTTCCTCAGTTTTCAAATGTTGACTAATGATTCAATCATTTTTGCATTAAGATTTATTAAGTACTCCCAGGATGCTTCTTGCAGACGGGGGAGTATGCAGTACAGCTTACACCATAAAGTAGACATTGGACAGCTCCTCATGAGTTTTCTCTATAGAGAGTAAAACAAGGATATACAGGAAGATTCAGTGGGTAGAACTGACATACTCTTTTCCCTACAGTTTTCCATGTGTTGCCATAAGTGCCTTGTAGTCAGTAAAATCCGTTTAATATTAGAAGAAAAGTCCTAGAGGCAAAATTAATTTTCACAGTTATATGACAAATATAATAAATTCTATTTGTATTTTCTTATTTCATTAGAATATCATCAATTCTACTTTTAGCTTAAGAAACTATGTCTTCTAAACTAGATATTTCCTTCGGGAATTAAAAAGACTGAAGACAGTGAAGACTTGAAAAACTAATAACCTTTTTAGGGGGAAAAAACCTTTTTTCAATTGCATTGATTATTATTTTAAAGGTATTTTACCTAGTGAATTCCTGAGTTTCTCTTCTGATCCTTATCTACCTCATGAATCTGAATGTCCATAAAGATGAATATTAATGGTCACCATACTTTCTATGTTAGACATCTATTGGTTGATCTTGCTTCAAAGTAACTTACTTCTTTGTAGATTTAAGTTACTCTAATTTCCTACTCCATGCCTTTTATTTTCCTCTGGAGAAAACCTTTCCAGGGCATGATCTAATGAATTCTGGTTCAAATTTCCAAATGAATCTGAACCAAAGTGATTCTATAGTTTGGTTTAGGGAACCTTCATTAAATACCCTAGCAAGAGAATTTTTACTGTTTCATACCAGACTGAAGTACTTTTCTTGACGTATTGAAATTGAACTTCAACATTTATGAGAATATAAATTGCAACAGCACTTTGTAACATGTCGTAAGTCCAGTAGAGTCTTAAGTCAAGGACTTTTACTTTCTCTATAACCCCATTAAAAATAGCAGTGTTTCTAATTATTTTTCCTTTAAAAATTAGAAAAATATGTCCTGCTCTCCAGAGAAATGTTATCTTCACTTATTCCTGTAGTTTATATGGTTGCATGCCATATGTCTTTATAGTTTTTATGTGGCTTGACCAAAGTGCAAATTCAATTTTATAGGTATGGCTAGTTTGCCTTCTCTTTTAAAGAGAGGAGTGGTTTTCTAATTGAGAAAGTTAATTTTTGTTTCTCCTCTTTATTCCTGACCTCTTTGCAATCTTCTTGTCTCAAAAGGTTCTTCACATCACAGTTTCAAGAGAAGACTCCATTTTAACTGCAGGACCACACGGCTTTAACTACTATTGTTCACACTATAGTTGTGCTATACACATCATCTGAAGTTGAATTTGTCCTTTTTCTATAGCATTTCTTTTCTACACAACTACGGTCACCAGAGTACAGCGTAACCTGCAAGAGCTTCTGGCTTTTATTATCTACCATCTTGGAAGGTTTTCAGAACGCAGCATGGCATGATCAAAAAGCATAATGTTTTGATGGCTAATTGGCTGGGCTTCTTCAGGACTCAAGAGATTTGATTTCTTCTGTTAACCAATTGGCTGAACCAAGGAGTTTGCTGTGAATTGCAAGAATAGACAGTGCACAAACTTATCTATAAAGTTTAGTCTGCATCTTATTTGTATAAGTCACCTGTGCCACTCATGGTATTTGGTAGTAATTAAGAAAAACTGCCTGTAGTTATTTGAAGGCTGTGGGAACTACAGAATTCACTATAGACTGGAAGACATAGCTTGAACTGGCAGGAAAAGAGAGGGAGAGGCTGGCCTTTTTTTTTTTTCTTTCCGGGTAAACTACACACAATGGAAAGTTCCCCTCCTGAACTGTAAAGAAAGTAGCTTTCTAGATAGATTTTTTTTTTCCTAAAACCTGAAAATGTTTACTATTTTCATAAAACAAAAGCAACTAAATAGTAATCTTGACAATTTATTTTTAAGAGTTAAGATTTTTCTAGGACATCATATTGAAGCAGGAGAATCCCAACCCTGTGACATACTATCTACAATAGCTTGGAAAAGGAAAATAACATTTCTAATTCCTAATGTGTAAATTTAAAATAACACCTACTGAGTTGGATTAGGTTGAGATATTATTTACAATGCCTTAAAGATCATGACAAATACATTGTGTGTGCATTCAATTTTTACTGATCTTTTTCTGCTTAGTCACCTTATTATTTGATTGGCATGATTGTAATTTTTTAAAAGTTAATATTATTTTGCTACATAATGATTCTGTTCACCTATCTGAAATTTTAAAATAAATGATATAGTTTTTGTTTTTGTTTTTGTTTTCTTTAACAGGCAGGCTAGCCTCAATGAAGCAGCCGAGAAGTATTATGATCTGGCAGCCAAGCTGAGGCCTAATGTAAGTACCTTCCTAATGAGAAGCATTATTCAAAGGGATGGACTCACAGCGTGTGAGAGTTTTAGACATAGAAGCCTTGTGATACTGGTATTTTTCTCTCTGATCTCTTATTTTGAATACGTGTTAAATGGCTGATTCAACCATAAAATATGCCTGTCTCAAGCTTCTTTCTTTTTCCAGAGGTACAAATTGCTATTTACTACCCTGTGTGAAGCACCATACATTTTTATCATTTGAACACAGGTTTTAGCATTATTGGATATTTTGCATTTGGATGACTTTTAAAATGAGTTCTTTGAAAGTATTTTTGCTGTGGTGTTACATACCTTTGGACTTCCTAACAACTCATTGATTCTTACGTGTTGTCAAACCTCAAACTGTGTGCCTCTTCCCTATTCCACAGTCCTCATTTCTAGTAACTATGCTTTTCAGCTTTATCAAGTATTTTTTATTAGAATTTTTCCCTGGGTAGTCACACTTCCATAAATTAAATCATTGCTATTGAAATAGAGTAACCATTTACGAGAGAATAAGAACTGGTTTTGTATCGGTCTTCTCAGCACTTTTTTATTCACAGTACATCATTGAATTCCAGGGCATTGCTTTTATTCTCATCCACACTGCTCTGCATCACTCTGCAACACTAAAACCTCTACCCTGCTCTCTAGATCTACGCCGTCTATTGAGAAATGTAATTTTCAAACAGTAATGAAAGTGCACGTGTGATGGGACTACAAATAATGGAATCAGTCCCATTTCTTTACAGTAACTCATCTATTGGACAGATGTCTATAGAGTACCTGCTTTGTGATAGGATACAGAGATTTCATACCCTAAAAGACCACACAATGTAGCAGACAAGACTGAACATAATCAACTAATTGAAATACAGTGTGGAACAAGGGGAGGATTAATGCTTCCTGAAAGCAACCCACACAGGAAGTAGCTTTTTGATCAAGAGACTCAACCACATGTAACCTTAGCCCTTGAATCTAAATGTCCCAGTTTCATTAATTATGAGGTACTTTCAGAATCGGTAAGCTGTTTGCAACAGAAGAAAATAATTTAATAGTTATAAGAATGATAAGCACTAAAATTTATTAAACACTTGCTATGTGTCAAGCATCATGCTAAGTACCTCAAGTGAATTCTTGAGAAATGAATTCAGAGAAATGAATAACTCACCCAGTATCACAGCTAATAAGTGGAATCACATTGTAACCCAGGCTGCTGTGTGTATAAGAGAAAGCTTGATGGAAAAAATGCAGTTGTATCTTAGAGAGAAAATGCAAGCCAGAAGTCTAGAAAAACAAAATAATAATGGTCCTCTCATTTATTCATTAAATATTTACTGAGCATCTATTAAGTGCCAGACACTATTCCAGGCACTGGATACACGGCAGTGAACAAAATTGACAAGAGTCTCCGCCCCTTAGGAGCATATAGTCTAGTGGTGAGGAGACAGAGCAGAAGCAGATAAATAAAATATATAGTATGTCTGCCAGCAATAAGTGCTTTGGAGAAAAATGGAGCAGGAAGAGGAAATTAGGAGGTGCAGGGGGAGGTATGCAGGAGGCACAGCTTTGTAAATGCCCGAGTTGGGCATCTTGTGTAGCATTTCTAAGAAAAGGGTTGGACTTGAGACTTTAAACTTATAAGTTCACTGAAGACAGGAATCAGGATTTTTTGTCTGACTGACTGACTTCCTTCCTTTTCCTCCTTTCCTTTCCTTTCCTTACCTTTCCTTTCCTTACCTTTCCTTTCCTTTCCTTCCTTTCCTTCCTTTCCTTCCTTTCCTTCCTTTCCTTCCTTTCCTTCCTTCCCTTCTTTGATTAATAGAATTGATTGATAGAATCAATAATAGAATGATTAATAGAATGATATAATGCTCTTACTATATATACTAAATGTTGGTAAGTTCAACCTTTATTCATCGAGTAGCAGTCCCTTGAGTGTCACTTTTATTTTTGTTAAGTGGTTGATCAGATGGCCGTCTTCAGCACATTGTAATGGATTAGGGAGAAAAGGGCTATCTGAACTCTCTGACCTGACCTCAAAAATGAAAAAGAAAATGAGGCACCACAAGATTTAAACCTGACTTATAAGATTATTTATTTTAAAGACTGGCCAAATCATAAAATCAATATTTAATCTCCAACTCGAAGCCACTTTTTCTGAAACCCCAAAAAGTTTCTTCATAAACATGCCACAGATTGCTTTTGAAAAATGCATTTATTCAAATGATATTTCTCTTATCTGGTAACAATAAATTAAGTATTTTATAGACTTGGATAAGATATGAAATCTGTATTTAACAATAAGTAAATGATGTTACAGTTGATAATCAACAGATGTGATCTTTCCCTAATCTGTTTTATGAATTGTGTTTGGTTTTCTGTACATAATTTGGCAAGTAAGATGCCACCAAGACAAGACTGATAAAATATAAACCTTAACAATAACACAGGTTTCTATTCTGAAATGAAGAGACCTATTTAAACAATAGCCCCATGTCATGAATTATTAGCAGTTAGCATGTGATCTAAATTAAAACATCCATCTGACATTTATTTTGCTCATAGCTGTTTATTCCCTTTGTCATAAAAACATTCTTTGTTATTTCTGTACTTAATAAATTTCAGTTACCTGTTTATATGAGAACTTGGGAAACAGACCTCAACTCTTATTCCCTGTTTAAGTAGTTTCACTATCTTTTCTATTTTTCTTGTCTACATGGTAATCTAATCTTATTCTTATTTTTCATAAAGCATTTTCTTCTGTCGTTTAGTTTCAACTACAACAGTCTGTAGCTGTATGTCGGGGTCCTCTGTGGATTTTTCAGCAGTGCTCATGTCAGATCATGACTATGCGAAGTAAAATTTTTTATTGCAACCCTGTGTACTACCCACTTACTGTATTAAGAAGATTGCTGATTATCCGTGAGATGAATTCCTCTCTTAGTAAAATACCTATTCCATTTCTTCAGTATGTCCCATGATGAATTGCTTTATATTTTTTTCTTCTACGAAAGTCTTATTTTTCCATACAACTTACTTGAAAATTATTAATTGACTTTTAGGGTTATTCATATTCAAAGAATTCCAGTGACCAAATGATAAAATAAAGAAATTAAATTAGCAGGCACATATAACTTTATTTTTTTAACATCTTTATTGGAGTATAATTGCTCCACAAGGGTGTTTTAGTTTCTGCTGTATAACAAAGTGAATCAGCTATATGTATACATATATCCCCATATCTCCTCCCTCTTGCATCTCCCTCCCATCCTCCCTATCCCACCCCTCTAGGGGGTCACAAAGCACCAAGCTGATCTCCCTGTGATATGTAGCTGCTTCCCACTAGCTATCTATTTTACATTTGGTAGTGTATATATGTCAATGCTAATCTCTCACTTCATCCCAGTTTACCCTTCCCCATCCCCATGTCCTCAAGTCCATTCTCTACATCTGCGTCTTTATTCCTGTCCTGCCCCTAGGTTCATCAGAACCTTTTTTTTTTTTTCAGATTCCATAAATATGTGTTAGCATACGATATTTGTTTTTCTCTTTCTGACTTACTTCATTCTGTATGACAGACTCTAGGTCCATCCACCTCACTACAAATAACTCAATTTCATTTCTTTTTATGGCTGAGTGATATTCCATTGTATATATGTGCCACATCTTCTTTATCCATTCATCTGTCGATGGGCACCTAGGTTGCTTCCATGTCCTGGCTATTGTAAATAGTGCTGCAATGAACATTTTGGTCCATGACTCTTTTTGAATTATGGTTTTCTCAGAGTATATGCCCAGTGGTGGGATTGCTGGGTCATATGGTAGTTCTATTTTTAGTTTTTTAAGGAACCTCCATACTGTTCTCCATAGTGGCTGTATCAATTTACATTCCCACCGACAGTGCAAGAGGGTTCCCTTTTCTCCACACCCTCTCCAGCATTTATTGTTTGTAGATTTTTTGATGATGGCAATTCTGACTGGTGTGAGGTGATACCTCATTGTAGTTTTGATTTACATTTCTCTGATGATTAGTGATGTTGAGCATCCTTTCATGTGTTTGTTGGCAATCTGTATATCTTCTTTGGAGAAATGTCTATTTAGATCTTCTGCCCATTTTTGGATTGGGTTGTTTGTTTTTTTGATATTAAGCTGCATGAGATGCTTGTATATTTTGGAGATTAATCCTTTGTCAGTTAGCAGGCACATATAACTTGAAATGTTAGACTCTGATATTGTTTCTTGATCAGGGATATTGAATACATCATCATTTACTGAAGTGCACATTTAGAGAAATATATTTATTTAAGTGCACATTTAGAGAAACATTTTTGTAGTGGGAAAACTCTACCAAAATTGCCATTTTAAGTTTTTCCACTTTCAGTTTTCCATTTTTATAAATAAAATTGATCTTTCTGTGGAGGTTGCTTTAAAAAGACAACACTTTTCTCTGTCTTCTCTCCCATTTATGCACGTCAAAAACTGCTGACTCTTGAGGACTAGAGAGAACATTAAAATGAAACGGTTTTGTTCCTCCTGTGGGAAGTGAGCCAAATTCTGCATTAATTTATAGGTTTTTAAATTTTCCGTAAAATGTGAAGAATGGGGAATTTGCATAGTACAAAGTCACCCAGTTCTACTTGGCTTTTAGTAAATTCCAGAGTTAGAAGAGGGTAATTCCTAATAATGAGGAATTATATGTCTTTATATTTTGTATTTTTCTGCATGTAATTGTTTTTGGTCTGAATTCATTCAACTTTTTTTTTATTATTATTAACTTCTAACATTGTGTAAAATTCTACGCCAAGTGCAGTAGGATTTCCAAGTTGTGAAAAATTAACCCTGACCTTGAGAAATGTACTGTCTAATGCGGGGGGAAAGTGAGGGAGAGAACCAGGGATCCAAATCCTCATACTTCAAGGCAGTAAAAGATGCTGTATAATAAGTGCTCTGTGAGTGACAGAAACTAGGTGCTGGAAAAGTGCACAGGAGAAAAAAAATACTTTCAGCTGGACTGATCCTAGAAGACACTGAGTCACAGTTGACAAACTTAGAGAATCTTGAAATGATTGGAGGTTTATAGGTGAAGTTTTTAGCAGGAAGAGGAGAAAAGAGAGAATTCTGACAGGTAGAGGCATATGCATGAACAAAGACATGAGCTCAGAAAGCATGTACTATACCCAAGGAACAGTAAGCAGATGTGGTTAATATTGCCCACGGTTGGGGAAAGAGAGGAAGAGTGGGAGAAGATAGAACTGAAAAATAATATAAAACCAGATGAAGGGCATTGAATACCATACGGAGAATGAGGAGTTTGTATTCCAGGATTGTGTTCAGCAGGATGATGTAATGAAAGTTGAAATTTAGGATGGCCATTTATCTGATGTGATGAAGAATGTGTGTTTCATTTGGGAAAGTAGAAATGACAGATGCAGCTTTGAGAAAACCAAATAAAAGCTCATTGAAATAGTATAGGCAGGACTTCCCTGGTGGCGCAGTGGTTAAGAATCCACCTGCCAATGCAGGGGACACAGGTTCGAGCCTTCGTCCGGGAAGATCCCATATGCCGCGGAGCAACTAAGCCCATGCGCCACAACTACCGAGCCTGCGCTCTAGAGCCCACGAGCCACAACTACTGAAGCCCACGCACCTAGAGCCTGTGTTCCATAACAAGAGAAGCCACCACAGTGAGAAGTCTGCTCGCTGCAACTAGAGAAAGCCCACACGCAGCAACAAAGACCCAACGCAGCCAAAAATAAATAAATAAAATTTATTTAAAAAGAACAACAACAACAACTTGCCTTCTCTCTTTAAAAAGAAAAAAAATAGTATAGGGACAAGGCATAGTACAGATCCTAAAGTACAGAAACACAGTAGAATGGAAAAGAACATGCAGGGAAAGTAAGCATATTATTTGATAGGATATGACTAGGAAAATTAATTGGCCCAATGAGTGTTACAAAATTTTAAATTTAGGTAACTTGGAAAAAAAGAAATCCCCTAAACAGAAATAGGACAGAAAAATGTGTTTATTTCAAGAAGAAAGTGTTAAGTTTGAACCGAGCAAATTCTAAGTGAGAGGGAAGATATTCTAATTTTCTACGGGACATTCCTATCAAATGGGCAGTTGGGGGAAAGGCCACCGTTAGGCATAGAGATGCAGGAGTCATTTGCAGAAACGGCAACGTACCAAAGGAGAGGATAAGATCACCGAGGGAGGGAAAGTACAAAAGGAGAGAAGAGAGCCCATTTCACAGCCGTAGTGGGAAAACTCACTGTATTGGGAATATAGGGTAAGGAAGGCATAAGACAACAATAGGATGTAGAAATCAACATTGGTGAGCAATTTCCACTGCTGTTAAACGGTAAAGAAAAACAAGGACTGAGAAAGTCCTTTGACTTCAAAGGATAAGATGACGGGCTCCCTTCATGAGTTCAGTTTCATGCAAGTGATATGGGTTAAGTATGTGTTTATTAAATATTAAAAATAGGTGTTAAAGGGTATGTGTATGTGTGTGTGTTTAAATATGAGATTTAAAATGTGTCCAAGTAGAGGGGAAAGCAAAGGAAACATAGAAGATCTTAAAGGATTATTTCCTTCCCACGGACTGAAAAAGAAAAAGTAGACTATGAAGATATAAGGAGAAAAAAAAAATTAGAAATAGAGCATGCGTAGGTAGTAATTTACTACTGTCATCTTTATTTGGCTGTCCGTTGGTCCTGTGGCAAAAAGGGCAGAATTTGAAGCCAAAGGCCTGTGGATAGAGCTGAACATGCCAGGCCAGGCAGTAGATAATATTTGCCATAGGTCTGTACCATCTATATATGATCAGTAAGTGCCAGGAGAAATTCTGGCCTTAAGCCCTTTGTCATCTTGTGATAATTCTCAGTGAAGTTCTGAAATCACTGGTCGATTGCTTCTAGTTTTGATTCAGTTCTCTGACTTTTACACTGATTGTTGTATTCACCCTTTATATTTCTAGTATGTATAATATTTTATAAATGTTTTCCAGTGCACATTCATTGCATATGAATTCAAGGGGAATGTGTTCCAAGGATTGGACTGTCCAATAGAAAATTACATACATGCATTATACCTTTCCTGGGCACTTAGAACATAAATTATTTCAGAGTATTATTATAAAATCAAAGCTGATGTTATGCATTTGGGGCTCTTTGGCAATGATTATATGTCAAAGAGCAAATGAGAAATATGAGATTCAAAGAAATGAGCTTACTGTAAGAGAGTGCAGCTGTGTTATGAGCTAGTACATAGATTCTACAATATATTCCTTTCAACTTGGACTACCCTTTTTATGGTAAATATGGTTGTGGGATAGGGTAGGGAGAGATGGCTATGCAGTAGAAATAACCACTAAGACTAGAGTCCGGGGGGAAAGGGTAAGAATTAACTTCTGATGGAAGAATTACCTTCTGATAGAAGAGAGAGAAAATATTCTGAATTATAGTTATTTTCTGATGGGGAAGATATTCCTCAACCCTAATTAGAACAAGAGACCGTGAAATTCAGTTAAACAGGAGAGATTCAGATTTGACCATATAGGGGATTTTGGTGGGGGAAATTGCTGAGATTGCCATCTCACTGGGGAAAAAAAAAAATGGCAGGGTAAATAATAATTTGTCTGGGAAGCAGTTAAACCACATTTCTGCTTGTAAATGGAGGAAAAAACATATGGCCTTTTCCAAGACTTTCCACAGGCTTCTGTGATGTGGGAAAATTACATACTATGTGTCTCTTGACTCTCAGGCATTAATAATATATGGATCCCAGAATCACCAGATTGACTTTATGAGTAAAATGCATTTTAATATTGTAAATATATTTCCCACTCTCACTAGTCATTTCAGTTTCAAATACCTCTATATATTTTACAGTCAAAAATAGAGTAAGTTGACAAACCCAGAATAAATAGGTTTCCATCAAGAGAGAAATTGCCATTAGTTTCCCTCTATATTTTATCTGGTTTTATTAAAAGGGCCCAGAGATATCATTGAAACAAAAACTGTTGGTTATTCACACATACCCAATTAAGTCAACAAACCCTAATTCTACTTCAGTTCATAAATAAGCTCAATCCTTTTGATGTTATGGACATTTATGCACACAGCCGTAGAAATCAAATATCTAATCCTTCATGTCTGAGTTCAGCAAAGTATATGCCCACTTCCCTGAGAGCCTCAGTTATGCCAGGATCGATTTTAGCCCCAATTTTAGATATGAGAAGACACTCATATCTGTCTTCAAACTCCTTTCTACTGTAGATCTTCTTTCCAAATTATTTAGATGTTGCTTTTCTTCTAACAAGTTACAAAGTCGAGTTTTTGGTGCATTCATTTCTCTCTGCTTACATTGTTGTTGCTTTGTGTTATACTTCTGTTTCGAAAATGTTAGATAAACCAGAAAACATGTATTTCTGAAGTGGTTACTGTTTTTGTTTATCATCTGTATAATTCTTCGTGCTTAGAAGGCAAAGATCGTTAGTATAATCCACTTGTTACTAGCTGTTGATGTGGGCTAGTTGTCACCTAGACTGGGATCAGATATTTGGGCTCAACTAAGCTGAATTTACAGTTTTTCCATCCTTGGGGTATTGTTATTCTTCACAATCCACATGCAATCACGTTTGAGCACTATTTTTTCAAAATGTATGTATGTGTTGTGTGTGTGTTTTAGATTCACAACCAGAAAAGGATGAAGGGGTGTGACATGGGCAGGAACTTACGTGGCTCTTGGCTATAAAGAAAATCAGCCTGAATACTTTAGGGTTGAGAAACATCAAAAACTTTGGGGAATTCCACTTAATTATGTTCTCTGATTCCAAACGTGTTTATTTTTACTCACATTTCTTTGTGAGGGTATCCTTTGCATCGATTTATAGCTATAATTGTTTGAACTGTGGGACCACACACTAAAATTACTTTTAGTCCCTTTTCTTCCAGAGAAACTAGATTCCTGTTTTGTTTTGTTTTGTTGTGAACTCAGCTAATCTAACCACACTGGCCCATGTTCCTACCTGGGAATAGCAACTAGGGTGGACCAGTGGCTGCTACCATGAGAAGGATATGACCTTCCCTCACCCCCAGTCACCACATTCTTCATAATCCCCTTTGGTTATTTCCACAGCTGGCCTCTCTCATTTCTTTTTTTTTTTTTTTTTATTTTTTTTATTGAAGTATAGTTGATTTACAATGTGTTAATTTCTGCTGTACAGCAAAGTGATTCAGTTCTACACATACAGACTTTCTTTTTTATATTCTTTTCCATTATAGTTTATCACAGGAGTATAGTTTCCTGTGCTATACAGTAGGACCTTGTTGTTTATCCATTCTAAATATAATAGTTTGCATCTGCTAGTCTCAAACTCCCAATTCATCCCTCCTCCGACCCCATCTCCCCTTTGGCAGCCACAAGTCTGTTCTCTATGTCTGGGAGTCTGTTTCTGTTTTGTAGATAAGTTCATTTGTGTCATATTTTAGATTCCACATACGAGTGATATCACATGATATTTGTCTTTCTCTTTCTGACTTACTTCACTTAGTAGGATAATCTCTAGGTCCATCTATGTTGCTTCAAATGGCATTATTTCATTCTTTTTTATGGCTGAGTAGTATTCCATTGTATATAAAATTTCTCCCCCATTTCTATTTCAGACATTTATGTTTCTCATCCTTGATTGGTCTCATGGGGCCATGTTTTTTCTAAATATAACTGAAACATTAACACAAAGCCGTGTTTGTGTATGATTCTTTATCCCCTCCCTCTTCTGATTTTCCTGTAACATTCCACTCCTCTTTCTTCTATTTTCTTACCTTTCTTCTACTCCTAACTCTTTGTTATCTACCTGAACTCTCATTTACATCTACAGATAAAATTATATTTTACTTTACCCTAAAGACAAGTAAAAGTTGGGCAGATCCTGAAAAATTAGAAGATTGATAGATTAATTTCTTCTTGAAAGTCCTGTGTCTTTGTTAAAGAAAAAAAAAATATTCCAATGCTTTTTAAAAAAAATTATTTATTTATTTGGCCACACCACACGGCACGCAGAACTTCCCCACCCAAGGATCGAACCTGTGCCCCATGCAGTGGAAGCGCAGAGTCTTAACCACTGGACCACCAGGGAAGTCCCCAATGCTTTTAAAAATAATAATGAATACTTTATTCAGGACTATTGTGATAAGTGTCATGACTATGGAAATAAGGGAGAGAGATCAGGTTCAACCTTGCATACAGCAGAGACAGCAGGGGGTGGTCAGTGGATGGAAAATTACTAAGAAGAGACCTCAAGGGTAGGAGGATTCTTGGTAAACCAACTTACAGAATTCTTGCTGAAGGCAAGCCAGTATGATCAGATAGCGAGGGTGGGGGGATTCTCGCTAAATTAACTTAGCAGAATTCTTGCTACAGCTGGCCTAGGCAGGCCTAAGAAAAGACCCAAGGATGAGGCCTAGTCAAAAAGAGGACTCAGAGGAATGTCTTCTTTGGTCAAGGAGAGTCTGTGTCATTCTGGATGACGTTATTTTCCCAGACTGAGTTGTTATAATGTTAAACTTCTTGTCACTAGATAATGTCAGAATCAGGAGTTTCCCTTTATCAACTTGAGAAGAATTTGCTTAAATATATTGCTGTAACATCTTTGCTAACAAACCCTAGAAGAGAGCTGAAAAGAATGACATCTTTAAGAGAGGGGAAAAAATGTGTATGCTACAGAATGTCTCAGTCTTTGTCTTATTATCAACTGTTACTTCCTTAGATACCAAGTGCCAACAAATGACCACTGTGGTATGGTATTCAGAGTTTTATCAGTTGTCTGAACCTGCATTGTGACTACAGCAAAAAATAAAACTATAGAGGACTCAATTTTTTAAGAATAGGGCCTTTATATTTTACTTACTCTCATTATTTCTGTGTGGTTTTCATCTCTGTTTTGTTGTTCTTGTTGTTGTTTTTGTCACTTTCTTAAATGAGATCTGTAGCGAAATAACTTGCAGAAAGGCAGCTTTACCACATACTGTGACCTACTGAGACACTGCCCTTTTGAAGAGTAAATGGCAACTTAAAGAGGGCAAATATGGTGCCATTAAAGGTCTTGTGACAAGAGTTTGAAATGGTCAATTCACTGAATTGGTTTCATTTTAAAAGTAACTTCTTCAGATTAGGAATACTGAATTTTAAAGAGAGAAGCAATTTTGAAAAGATTTGTTAGAATGATTTATGAAATATATATTTATATATTTACATGTATGTATATATACATATACAGTTTATACTAAAGAAAATAATTGCTTAAATTACATGTGGAAATAATCAACTATGTTTTTGATAGTATCATATGATAGATCTCAACAAGCTCAAGAATGGACAGATGTAGAACATTTACTGCTACTGCTTTCAAACACTTTTTTTCCTTATTCTCCAATCTAAGTTACTGTATCCTTAACTGTTCTACTTAACTGTTTAATCCTATAAAAGATAGCTGGATCTTCCCCATGGAATCTATATTCGTACTACAGTTTATTTCTTGATTCCACCTGTAATTTTTACTGGTTGTTTATATACAAATCCTAATAAAACTACTAAAACAAATGAATAAAAATCCTCAATATGTATTAATTTAGTTTTCCTACAAGACAAATTATTTTTCTTAAATATATAGTACATTTTCCACTATTGGTTTACAAAAACCAATGGTAGTTTTCCCTTTTTCTTAACAAGGTTCAACTATCTTTTCCCAAAGAGTCATACTATTTGTTAAATTTTTATAATCATAACTTTCATCTGTTTCAACTAGCTGAGCTTTTATTTGTAACCACAAGTATGCTAATGTACATATCTATCAGCAAATCAAAGCTACTATAATAAATAAATCCTTACTATGCACTGATACTTTTCTTCATCCATGATTACATGCATTATTAAAATGATACCAGAAATTGTGAAAAACTGTATTTGAAAAAGTGTCAATATGAAAATATTGAAAGAACAAAGGATTTTTAAAATGCATTTCTGTAGGTCACTCTACTTAAATGACACACCCCAAACACATGGATATCTGTGCTTATTTTTGAATTTTCTTATGGAGAAAGAGATTCCTATATAGAATTTATAATTTCTCACTTACGTTTAGTTGCTTTTCTCCACTTTAATATCTTCTTTTTGATAGTTTTCTTAGGCTAGCTTTGAGAGCAATAGATTCCATAAATCTGGAAGATGGAATTATTTTGCTGCCGAAGGAAGATTATGTACTTTGATTAGCCTTGGAAATCTTTACTGGATACGTGCACATATGCTTATTTTTCCTTTCATTGAGTAATATAACATTATCATTTTCTTTTCTAGTATGCTGATTGACACAGTAACTCCTAAACATTTCCTACTTGTAGGGAACTTTTATGGTGAACAGATGATGGATTATACCATAAGCACTGTAGTACCATATGATTGCTTTAAATCTGTTATTTACATTTGAATTTGTATAAACTGTGTCTCCATGTTTGGAAGTTAGGAACCTTTTTTATACACACTTAATGATCTAAAAAAGAGAACATTCACCTAAATGGAGGTGATAATGTTGAGTGGGTTAAAAGTTGATAAACAACTATTATAGGTCCATATTTCTGCTTGTATCTATTATGAATTATTACCAAAAAAATTTTGTCTCTGTAACTTGTAGAAGAATAAACATGATAATGTTGAGACCAGAAAAACGTCTTTTTTAAAAAATTAGGAAGCGTCAACCTAACAACATCTACACTAGTTAAACATTAAAAGTTAAATTCTACCCCATTTTTACAGATGGAGAAACAGAGGCAGGGTAGTTTGTCTGGGATCTCACAGGTAGTGGTAGAGTCAGAATACAAACCCAGGCAAGCAGAATGCCTATTATATGTCAGTATCTAAAATAAATACCAGGGATATAATGAGAAACAAGGAAGTTGTGATTCCTACTCTCTCAGAGATGTCGCTGATGCAGGCTTAGCATTTAATTGTTTCTTAATTTTTTTCATGAGTGGTTTATATAGTTTATGAGTCTTGAAAGTTTGCATCTTCCATACCTTATACAACAATTCTTAAAAATTCATGAACTCACTGTGTTATCTTCAGAGAATATTCAGGGACTTCAAGGAACGTAGCAAACAAATTACTGTTTTTGTATTGCTTGAAATGTGTTGATTACTTTGTCTTGGGCTGACTCATACAACCGCAGTAAATCTGCTTCTCATTTTTTCATAAAGGTAATTTATTTCCTTTCCTTTAATAAGCTGAAGCAAGCAAAATGATTTAGTGAAATGTTGGTTTAGGATTTGGAAGGCCAGATACTTTGGACAGTAGACTCTTACTTACCTGGCAGTTTCTTTGTGAAGTTTTGCTGTTAACTGAATTTGTGTTCTTTAAATGAGAGTTATGGTGGAATGACGTGCAGGTATCATATCAGCTTTTATTTTATTCCTACTATATGTTTATTACGGTCTAGAGATGTATTTGACAAAAGTTCGTATGTTAAGGTTATTGTGATTTCCAGTACAATAATGTTTAAATACACAGGAATCTAAAATTCCCCCACATATAAATAAAGTAATATTAACATTCTCCTTTAAAAAAATCCCTAGAAAAGAAAAGAAGAAAAAACTACTTAGAAATATGCTAAATTGATTGTAGGTTTTTAATCTGTTTAATGACGTGTTATGAATAGAGTATTACAGCAAAAAGCTTTTTTTGAGTAATTCGGAATTGATCTTTTAGTCCTTAATTTATCCAATCCTAGTACTTCTCTTACATGTCTAAACTGAAGCTGCTGGATATGGTGAAGATGTTTATGTAAAAGGAACTACAGCATGAAGATATTATATGACTCAATTCTTTTTAAAACTTGGTTTGAATTTTCAACTCTGCTTTAATGGAAATTTATTACCTCCTCAAATATGTGCGTGCTATAGCACTTAAAGTGTGCTAGAACATGCTAGGCTCTGGGAATAACCAAAGTTCTGCCAGATGCGTGTTGGCAACAGCCTCAGAACAAGTCAAGATCCCTAGTGAAGGCAGGAATGGTGACAAAACATGATACACACCATCAATAAAGTTGATAGTCAAAGGGCAATTCATGACTGCAGGTTTTGAAAGCCTATTTTGAACTAAATGTTTTCATAAAATTACAGTGTATAGTGCTAAATGATCCTTGATATAGTGTAGATTTTATTTAGTGTAGCACCTTCAAATATATATCAAGTTTTTATTTTAACATATTTTCCAGAACCTATATCTATTCCCACCCCACCTGGTCTTGCTTATATATGCTATATCTCAAAAAGTGTAGCACTTAATCATGAATATATATTTTGTGTACCTTAATGGCATCAAAACATTTTTAATGTTTAGGGATAAAGTGTATTCCACTCATATGGCAGCAGTGAAAAAAAAGATACCTACTTCCAACATGATATTTCACAAAGAAACTTTGGGTGTTGCTTTCCTGAATGTACAGAGACATGGGTAGCACATAGGGTTTGTCTATTTACTAGATGTTGCTATAAATAGCATGCTTCAGTGACTTCACTGGTTTGGGAAGAGCAGTCTCTGCAGTGAATTTCCAGTGGAATCATGCCATTTTCACAAGCCCTGGGAGGCAACATAGCTTAGCAGTGTAGGCTCTGGAATTACATGGCTTGGGTGTACTAAACAGGGCTTCACCTGCCTCTGGCTCTGAGATCTTGGGTGTGATCCCTAAGCCTCATTTGCTCACTCTGTAAATGGAGGTAATAATAACTACCTCAGAGGGTTTGTTATGGGAATTCAACAATACATACAGAGCACTTAGAATACTGCTTGGTCCAGAGCTAGTGCTAAATTATTTACATTGCAGGAATTTGTCTATATATTCTTTACACAGAGAGAATAATTTTTAAATAAGTCCATTCCACTTGCCAGGTTACATAAACAACAAACAAATTGGTGTCGCCTGTCACAGACTCAAGCAGGCTCCTTCCTCCGGGCTTTATAATCATACTTTTTCCTCCAGCTGCCGTGCTTTTCCTCCGGATAGCAGCATGGCTAGCTCTGGCAGTTTCTTAAATATCTGCTCAAATAGCAACTTGTATCAGTAAGATTTCCCATCCTGCTTCATAGGAAACACCTCTGTACCAGTAATATACCCTACCTCTTTTATCCTGTCCTGCTGTACGTTTTCTCCTTGGTTTTTATCACCATCTACAGCCTATGTATTTTCTTACCTACGTGCATTATCTGTGTCCGCTCTCCAGACCAGGAGCTCTGTGGTGGCAAGGACTTTATTTTCTGTACTTCCGCTTTCCCCAGCACACGCGGCGGTGCCTGGAAGACAGTAGGTGCTCGGTCAGTGTTGTGAAGGGATTCACTGGAAGCTTCTGTCCCCTCAGGCTGTGTTGGCTTCCTGTCCTTTCCTAGCGTGGACATCTTGCAGCACTGAGTATGGTTCTCGTGTTTGAAACATGTTGTGTTCAACGTGTTCCCTCCCCCAATGAAATTCAGCCTCTAAATGCAAGCCAACCACAACATGGGCTGCTCAGCACAAAACACGTTGATCTTTTACAGTGCTGGAAATAAAACCAAAAGCAACGAGACTGGCTGCCAGCAACACGCTGAGAGGCTGTACTGTAGTTTACTTCAAGAGCCATCCAAGTGATTTTTTAAGAAAGATGTTTAAGAATAATGTTGATTTTTTTTTTTTTTTTTTTTTTTTTTAACTCTCACTGAATGGAGAACCTTGAAATCTTCTCTGTCTATCCGCAACCTGCACCCACCCTGGGTCTTTTGGTTCTCTCTACCTGAGTCTTAGGAGACGGTGATCACAATGAACTGTGGAACTCTGTCGAATTTTAAATGACTTCGTACTCGCAGGAAATGCAGAATCACTTTTTTTTTTTTTTTTTTTAAAGAAATTCACGTTCTTTTATTTATTTATTTATTTATGACTGTGTTGAGTCTTCCTTTCTGTGCGAGGGCTCTCTCTGGTTGCGGCAAGTGGGGACCACTCTTCATCGCGGTGCGCGGGCCTCTCACTATCGCGGCCTCTCTTGTTGCGGAGCACAGGCTCCAGACGCGCAGGCTCAGTAGTTGTGGCTCACGGGCCTAGTTGCTCCGCGGCATGTGGGATCTTCCCAGACCAGGGCTCGAACCCGTGTCCCCTGCATTGGCAGGCAGATTCTCAACCACTGTGCCACCAGGGAAGCCCCAGAATCACTCTTGATAAGTGTTCATACATTCAGATTCTGAAACTCAGCCTGTGGTAGAAGTGACAGCAGATCTCATAGAATGAATAGCTATAAACCTTTGGAGCAGCTTCTATAGCGCTATAATCCCAATAAAGTACATTTATTATTACCTAGAAAAGCAGTATAACCCTTAAACTTCTTTGTTTCACCTAATGGTATGCCTACCTCCTTTACAGGCCTCGCTTTCCTCTGCAAAACACAAAGTAAACCATAAGGTAGAAGCTGATTTTATAAATCCATTCAGACCTTACTGAAAACTGGCCAGTGATTTTCCAAAAAGTAGCCCCTTAAAGGGCATATCTCCCTCTCCACAGGTAATTTACCTTATATAAGATTACCTTTTTAAAAAAACAATGACAAATATTTCGATGCTAAAAATAAGAAGGGTAGGTGAGAAAACTTAGAATAAGAAAAATAAGCCAAAAATTTTCCTCCCCATTAGTCAATTTTATGAAGGAAAAAAAAAAAAGACTAGATTTTGTGGTTTATTTCCCTGTGCTGTTGTCTATGGATGACCTATTTTGATATTGGGAGCCACAATAGGAGGAAAATACCAGTGAAAGGGGAAATGACAAGCAAACAAAAAAAATGGTGAGGCACCTATACAGAGAGGGCAACAGTGCCAAAACCTAATATGACAAGCCGCAGCCCTGGGAATCAGTGGTTTGTGTCAACCATAAGAATGAGCGAAAGGCCAATTTTTCTCCAAAAGAAAAATTGCCTGCATTTCAAGAAACCTGACTGTGGTTAAGAAATAATTTTAAAGACAAAAATAACAAATTGGCTAAACTAGTATGTGTGCTTTCCAGGGAGAGTATTTTTTTTTCCCCAGCCTCTTCCTGCCATCACTGTGTCTAGCCTGGTTGTGAGTCTCTTGGGTCAGGAAGCAAGAGCCAGAGTGTTGACCACATGTCCTATGTCGGGATTTGGTGGTGATATTCTGTATTTAATAAGGTTATTGAATCAACACTTCATCACTGGAAAAGAGCACTCAGTTTGAGCCCCCTCCACAGTTTACATTTGCTATTAATTCTTCTGTGAGTTCCATCAGTTGAGGAAAAGTCAAATAAGAGTGGAAAACCAAGGAGTACACTTACATTTTTTTTTAACTATGCCTTTGAGTAAAGGTCTTGGTGGGGCCAGTATTTGTCCTCACTTCCCTCAACAGGTAAGGTTTACCAAGCATTATCCTTTTTCTACCTTACCTTTTTCTCATAGCCTTTCTGTTTGCCCTGGAGAGAGGGCATAGTTTGTTTTATTTATTTTTTTAATGGCTGTCCAGAGACAGTTTCCATCATGCTACAAAAAATTTTGCATCCCAGATTTCTCTTTGGGACTTCATTTGTTGTTTGAAATCCCATTCATAAAACAGTAGTAAGATAATGGTATGTATTCACTTGGATTGAGAGGAATATTTCTTATACCTTGAAAATATTGCCCTCTGTGTCTATCAGAAATAAGTGCCATGAAAAATGGAACCCACAGAATGAAATTAACACTTTAGAAATTAGCCATCTATTTGAGCCCAATTGAAAAAAGATCCTGCAAGGCCTCTCCTAACATGGTATTCCTGGACTGTTTCTGGAAACAATAGAGTGAATTTACTATCCAATTAAAACTGATAAGAAAGTCAGCTTTGACATCCGTTAAATAAACCCAAGATTCTATATTCACTCTGGGACTCTGTTTTAGGTTATCTATAATGTTTTTGCTTACGATCAGTGTTAATAATTTTCTAACACAGCAAAGGCAATAGTTCTATTATTTATTACTGAGTTTTTAATCTACCTCCTGCCATTGACCTTGAGCCCAAATGTTATTTTCTGAGAATAGAAATAGTAGTCTTGACTTTATGTTGTACAATGGTTCTCAGCCCTAGCTGCATTAGAATCACCTAAGGAGCTTTTACAACATCCTGAGCCCTGCGTCTCACCAGACACTCTGATTTTAATTGGTCAAAGACAGAACCCCATCATCCTAGTTTTTAAAGCTACCCAGTTGATTCTAATGTGCCATGAGACTGTGGACCCCTAGTTTAAAAGCTAGCATTCTTTTCTCGATTGGCTTTACTCCCATCAGCCAGTTCCAGCTAAACCATTTACTTTGTGACCTCGAGTATGTTACTTAACCTCTCTGTCTTTCAATTTCCTCTTCTGTCAAATGGGGTATTAGTAGCACTTAAATCATAAAATCATCTTGAGAATCCAAGGAGTTAATAGATTTTAAGCATTTAAAATAGTGCCTGAAACATAATAAGTGTTCAGCAAAGGTTAGCTGTCATCAGCATTATCATCTGTTTTTAAAATTAAAATGATGATAATGAGCCTTTGAATTGCTTCCTTCTGTATACTTCCTAACTTGGGCTCTTCTGGAACATCTGCTCATTTGTGCTTTCACTATATTATAAAACTGAGTGAAACCTTTGTTTTTCTTCTGGTTCAGCCACTTATATGTTGCATTGCCTTATACAGATTAACTCGAATTCCTCATTTTATTTTTTGCATCGAGTTGCTGTGAGAATTAATTTTAAAAAATTGGAGGGTACATCACAAGCATTCAATGAATGCCACTTACTATTATTGTTTTTATTAACTTTATGGTACTGTTGCTATTATTAGCTGTGGTGTTTCAGAAGATAACTAATTCACAATACAGCAGACACATTTTTGTATTTTTTATGTGCTTTTAGCCAAACCAAGTAATCACTTGGGCCCAGTAAGCACTCTGAAACTAAATCAGACAAATAAGTATAGCCTGCTCTGTAGCCAGCATGATGCCTATGTCAGAAGTATAAGAACAAACACATAAGCCATAAAATCCTTAAATTTTAAATTCTTGAAATCTTTACAGGCTCGTCGTGAGAATGTCAGTTTGAAGTATGGCATGGTAGTGAGCAAAAGAAGCTCCTTTCAACTCCAAATGCTGACCTCTCCTAAGTCATGACCTTTCTGTAGGCAGTGCTCACTCTGGGGGTTTTCAGTGATGCATCCTGACTTGATAAAGGCAGAGCTAGGGGTTGGCTTGATAGTGTAAAAGCCACAGGGTAGATTTTTATGTTCTTTTTTGTGCTTCTGTGCATGTGCTTTCTGCTTCCTATATTTTGCAGAATTCAATGCATATACCCTAGGATTACAGTCAACATGGGCTCATGGGCTCAAATTTGAGTTGTGATAGAGGACATGAGAGAAAAAAGCATCTTCCTGTCCCCATGTTTAGCGTTTTTTATGCCTTCCTTTTCACATCAAATCCCTAATAAGTTGGAAAGACTAGGCATAGTCATAATATACTGTAAAATTGTTACCATGGTTTAGATGTTTTAAGTGCGGCATTAAAATATCTAATTTTCAGAAGCATTAGAAGAGAAAGGTTAGATGTAGATATATTTTCCTGGATTTAGTCTGTGCCTTGAAAAAAATTACTTAAATCCACGTGCTGAGTGAAGGAGAAAAGAAATGAATTACAGTTGGAGAAATCAAATGAAATATAATCACTAAAGTACTTTATTCGAACATCATATCCTGCTACGAGTGTCATGTCCGTGCCCTTTAGCGAGAAAACTCATTTGCACTAATTTAATATTGAAGGTTCTATTTCCATTGTTACGCATTAAGAGTCATGCAGCTGACATATCACAAGTGTCTGCAAAAAGTTAACTTCTTTGGATAAGATAGTTTTCTGAGATCAGCTTTTATCCCTGAATTCCCAGAGTATATGAATGGTGCCATCATCTGCCCCGGCACTGAGCAAGAGGCATAGACAGCAGCAACAAGTCTGCCCTTTTGCTAGGCATTGCATCTCTCATTTCTCAAATCTGTCTCCCCCCCTTTCCGTCTCTTCCCACATTGCCCTTGTACAGGCCCTCAGGATGATCCTACCATTGCATGAGTTGTCTGCTTCCTTCTTAGATCCATTTCCTGGGTTGCTGCCGAGTGATATTTCTAAAATGTAGATCTGTTCCTATTACTCTCCTGAATGAAGTTCACACATGTTATGTTCCTCTTACACCCAGCACTCCAAGAGTTCTCCCAGAACTCCAAGAGTTCCTCTTGTGCTCTACTCCATTGAAACATTGGTAGATCAACTAATACATTCAGTCATATCAAGTATAACCCAGATACCCCCAAACCTCAACATAATGTGACTGCCAAATAAAGTCACATTTCCTTTAATATACAGATTTCAATGCTGAACTTAACCATTCATATTATTTTCAGGTTTTCCCCAAAGAATGGCTACATGTTCTATAGAAGTGTCTGGGTGGTTTCCTAGTCACCACAGTAAGCCTTTCTCTGTCCAAACCCACTTTGTTCTAAAGCTCCGCACATCATCTTTGCCCTCCCTTCACTGCTCTTCTCCCAGCATACTTTGCCTCAAATTCCCTTTTTAAACTACGCTTTGGGGGCTTCCCTGGTGGCGCAGTGGTTAAGAATCCGCCTGCTAATACAGGGGACACGGGTTCGAGCCCTGGTCAGGGAAGATCCCACGTGCCGCGGAGCAGCTAAGCCCGTGTGCCGCAACTACTGAGCCTGTGCTCTAGAGCCCGCGAGCCACCACTACTGAGCCCGCGTGCTACAACTACTGAAGCCCGCATGCCTACAGCCAGTGCTCTGCAACAAGAGAAGCCACTGCAATGAGAAGCCTGCGCACCACAACGAAGAGTAGCCCCCACTCGCCGCAACTAGAGAAAGCCGGCGTGCAGCAATGAAGACCCAATGCAGCCAAAAATAAATAAATAAAATAAGTTTTAAAAACAAACAAACAAAAAACTACCCTTTGCACAGGTGACACTAGTATGTGGCTTTAAACATTTTAAGATGCTAGAGTATAACTGAAGGTCATTTTAAAGAAGAGTAAAACTTCACTAAGGTATTACCATCAGCTTGTCAAATTTTACCCTATTGATGAACGTTTCATTTGCTTCTTTTTTCTCCCTTTCTCTAAATGCTCTTATAAGCAGTGCTGCAATGCTTCTTTTACATAGCTCCTTAAACATTTTGTTTTTACTTCTCTAAGATAAATTCCTAAGAGTATGGTTGCTGAGTCAAAGAAGATGAACATTTTAAATGTTGATAGTTGCTACACTGCCAGATTATTTTCCAAAAAAGTTACAGCAATTCACATTCCTACCCAGCCTAGCGGCCAGATTGGAGTAATAGCCATCTTTTATAATTATTAACAACTTGAAGACTAAAAATTGCTATTTTCTTGTTTCAAGTTGCATCTTTCTGCCTACTCTTGTGGTAACACAGCTTTTCAAATGTTTTATATATTAATTATTTGTTAAGCATCTTCTGTGAGACTTGCCTATAATATATCTTTTGCCCACTTTTCTACTAGGTTTTCTTGTTACCGAGATGTCTATCTTCTCCACTACGGCATGTGAGTTTACACACACATAGAGGAAGGGGGATGAAAGAATATGTGTGAGAGAATAAGTACCAACATGTATATGTTGGTTTGGATGGAAAGGAAGAAATGGACATTATGAACCTCCTTTGGAAAAGTACATTTGTGTGCCTTTGAGAGCCATGCTTCTGCTCATGGGGCATCCCTAACTGGCCTACTGCCTTCATGGTTGCCACTGTGTTTTAGAGATGATCTTGCTTTCTCCCGAAGGGTATACTTTTGCAGTATTCTCACCTAGACAGAAGCCAGGCCCAACTCCTCCCAGCCTCCAAGAGAGTCTAAGGGACTCCTCCTTCCATTCTGTTCTGCCATCCCAGAGGGCATTAGCCTCTTCTACATGGTCGCAACTGATTATAGGCACAGCTCTGTCCTCATGTGTTGGAGAACAAAAGAAAGGAACTTCAGGGTAAGGATTTCCTTTTACACAAGTTACACACATCCATTCTGCTTGCATTTCATTGGTGAGAATTTAATTGCATGACCAAGCATGGCCACAAGACAAAGTGGGGAATATTGTTTCTAGCGGGTAGCCCTGTACCCAGAAAGAAGAGAAAACTAGATTGTACTGGGGGAGCAATCAGCAGTCTTCATCATATTATTTATATTGTTTTCATCATGTACTCTTACCTTTCTAAATACACGTCTCTATTTATAATAGGTTGTTTTGCATAGTTCAGTTAAATAAAAATAGCATCCAGTTCTTGCTATCCTCATGATTAAAAATGAACCTTTATCATAGGTCCCCTATCAGGCATCCCTCTATCAAGCAGTATCAAGTTGTATTTACTACAACTATAAAGAGACAAGCAAAGCTTGGGTGTCCCTTGTCTTGAGAAATAGACAAGTGGCAAAGTTAAATAAAAGCATACTGTGTTCTTCCCCCTATGGTTATGCAAACAGCTATTTGCACACGGGTTTGAAATTTAATGGTGGGAATGTGGAACATTTTTAAGATACGATGTGTTCAGTATTGAAGTACTGTTATGCTTCAGAGATCCCCATACTATCTCTTGGGAGGCATGCAAGGAACTCTGTTGCCTATTCAGGGTGTCACTCTGTGTGTGTATGTGTGTGTGTGTGTATGTGTGTGTGTATATGTGTGTGTACACACATTCCTCTATCAGAGTCTATATTACTTTAGGGCATGGAATAGCTCAACAAAATAATGAGTAACAACGTTAGAGAGGAAAATCCTTGCAAAGGTAAGATACACAGCTAAATTTCTTGTGATCAAATCTGTAAGTGATATTTTACGTATTTTTATATTTTCTGCCCTGGCTGAACTTCACCAAAAAAAGAAGGAAAGAAAAGGAAAAAGACAGACATCTGCAGACTTTTCCTTTTTCTTTGTGTCTGCGAGTTACAACTGCCAAGTTCAGTGAATGAGACAGGAACTCCAATGAATTCCCAAAGGTATCATATAAAACAGGGAAGAAGAGGCACCAAAATATTTTTTATAACTCTTGCTTCAGACTTTTTTCTGTGTATTAAATAAGTTGTCAGCTTGTTGGGTTTGTTTTTGTGAGAGTCTAGAAGGTAGCGAGGGATTGCAGTAGATGAGTTTCTACTAAGCTTGTACCTGCTCCATCTTTACAGAGGAACCGCCTCTCCTGCCCTTCTTGCCTGAACAAAGGAGATAAATTGAGGTCCAGGAAACGAAGAGAACACTAATAAGCTCCCTTAAACTAGGGCAGTGGTAAGTAGGAGAGGGAGAAGAGGCATATTTGAGAAATATTTAGGCAATCAAATGGGCAGCATTTGATGATTCCTTAATAGGGACAAGGAAGTAAGGAGGAGGGAGGAGGCTGTAGCTTGGGTGATCACGTGGATTCTGCCACTTGTTATTTAAATAGGGGATCCTGAAAAATGAGCATTCTGATAAGCAAGACAATGCATTGACGTTGACTGCTGGATGTCCTTGATGCCTATCAGGCAACTGAATGCAAGCCTGAAAATTAGGGGAGAGATCAGGGCTAGAGATACAGGTGTCAAAGTTATTTTAAAAACCCAGAGAGAACAAGTAGAATAAGTGTTTTAAACCTAGAGTCCATGGAAAGATATCAGGAGGTTTTGTGATTCCCAAACTTGACATATTAGTGCCAATTAAAAGTGAAGTTTACGGAGGTGACTAAGAACAAGTTCTTGAAGAGGTGGGATGATCGTGGGTGTGTGTATGAGTGTCTGTGTCTGCGTGTACATATGTTTAAGCAGAACCTACAGTATTGGCTGATGGATTTGATGTACGGTGTGAGAGAGAAAAGTCGAGAAGATTCCATGGTTTTTGGCTTGAGCAACTTTCATAAGGATGGAGTTGCCATATCCTGAGATGGGGAAGACTCCCCAAGGAGCAGGTTGAGTGAGTGAGTGAGTGAGTGAGTGAGTGAAAGAAATAGAGAATGAATGAATTTTAATAGAAAACGCAGCTTTATAACTTTATCACAATGACTTAACTAATGATAGTGCGTTTCTAAGCCTTACTAGACCATTGTAATGAACAAACTAATTTACATTTTGTAGCTTCTCATTTGCATGTAAACCATGTATTGTAAAGTAGTTGGCCTTGCAGGTAGGTTAAATATGCCTCCAGGAAACCCTCTCCACAATATTAATTTGCTTAACAAGCTCTTTCTTCCTAAATATTAGAAATGGAAATTTACACTCAGATGAGGAAGACTGCTCTAGATCTGAAGTCATGACTGATGATTTCTTACTATTATAAAAATTTGACATCATGAGCCTTCTGTATATGTGGAAGAGTTTATGGTTTTTAGAGACACTGTTTGGGATAATAAGTTTTCTGCCACATTCAGGAAGTTTACTATACCTACACCAAAGTATGCACGTTGTTATCAGTGGGAGAAGCTACCACGGAAAGGCAGCATGTGGGAGCCCTTCATTCACTAAGCCCTTAAGGGGGCCTTTAGCCCCTCATGATATGGTCTTGAGTGACCTTTTTAGTCACATCTCACATTTCTCTCTCCTTTGCTCTCTGAGCACTCATCAGCCTGGTTTTCTGTCAGGTTCTTACACATGCTGTGCTTCATCCCAACTCAGGAATTTGAACTTCTACCCGTACCTCCCTCATCTGTGAATTTCTACTCATTCATCTGATCTCAACTTGGCAATCATCATCTAGGGAAACCTCCTCTGAACTGCATTTGCTCCCTACAATTTGCTTCATATTTATAGTTTGTATCATAGTTGATCTTCATTTAGTTGTGTGATGATTTGATTGGTCATTCCCCTCACAAGAGTATAGGCTCCATGAGGGCAGAGTCCCACAGTATCTTTCCACGGCGAACGCTTAGTAAATAGCTATCAAATAAATAGATGAAGATGGGTGATCTGCCTGAAGTCATACACCTAACTAGTGGTGGAGCCAAGGTTCCAATTCAAGCTACTAGTCACTGAAAGAGAAATCAAGGAGAGGTGAGTTTTAGTTTGTTTCTGTGTCCTGGAAAGGATATAATGAAGTTACTTAAAAGTAATTATTATGGGGATGTCGTTCTTTTCAAACACGCACACACACACTCTCTCTCTCTCTCTCTCTCTCTCAATCTCTCTCTCTCTCATACATGCAAACACAAGTAGTAGCTTAGCCTACAAGATATAAATCAATCATTGTACAACTGTTCCTAATCCCTCTAACTGTTTCTCCAGGCTTTCTCTTTCCTCTGGGCTCAAAACTACTTCCGAGCTATATGCACATAGCTGTGCCACGGGGTACTTCAAGCACACCATTTATTCTTTCATTTACCAAATATGTATTGAATATCTGTTCACAATCAGCACTGCCCTAGGCCTTAAGAATGAACAGTAACAAGGGAAATACAGTCCCTTTTATTTACAAAAAAGGATTTTTATTCTGGTCGTGGAAAGGACATAAAAACATAAAATATTATTGAATGATGCATGTTATGAAAAAAAAAAAGCATAAGCCATAAAAAAAATAAGAGTAATTGGCGGGCCACATACTGTAGTTTGGATAATCACTGTTTAGCATATCTAAAAAGTGAGATATAATCTGGGACTGAAATACCAAGGAGCTAGTCATGCAAAAAAGTGGAGACGAACAGCTTGTGTAAAGGCCTGAAGACAAGATGGGAGGAAGCTTGGAGCAGAAGGAAAATCCGTGTGGGCAAGAAGCATATGAGAGAGAGAGAGAGAGAGAGACAGAGACAGAGACAGGGGGGGGGGGGCGGGAGGGAGGGAGGGAGGGGCAGGAGCCGAGGTTGGAGAGATAAGTAGGGGTAGGCAGGAATGACTTTGGTTTTAAGTACAGAGGGAAATCTCTTGGGTAATTTAAGCGTGAGGAAAATAATTTTATTTATCTGTTACAAAGATGTCTGGCGTTACTGCATGGAGAATGAATTATAGAGACCAGCTGGAAGCAGACAGACAGTTAATCAGCCATTGGAAGAGTCTACGCCGTAGACGGTGATGGCTTAGTCCTAGGCAGAGATGGGGAAAATGGACATATTGAGAACAACTGATTCCATCCTTCCATCCCAGCACATCTCTTCCTCATGGATTCTTCACATCAGTTATTACATTTACCCCCACTCAAGTGGCCAAGCTAATAATTTCCAAGTTAGCTTCACCTTTCTTTTCTTTTTCCGCCCCCCTCCGCCAGGAGATCACCAAATTCTATCAGATAACAACCAAAATGGCTCGCTGTAATATCTCTTCTTCATCTCTCTTTTCACTGCCTTAGCTTAGGGTTCCACAATTCCTGGCATGACATTTTCAAGAGGTCTCTAACTGCTCTCTCTCTCTGTCTCAAATCTCAGGTTCCTCAAACTGATCCTCTAATTTAGCCATGAGAACTGCATCTAAAACACATTTCTTTCCAATTACAAATATAAATACTCTTTGACTTCTCATTGCTGATAATAATCTTTTCCCACACTTTTTGGGCAGAAACAAAATCCTTTTTCTAACAAAAGTTTTATCAGAAATCAAAGATGTAAAAGATGAGCTCACCTTAGCAAGTGTGCCCCTACCCAATGCCGGCAACCCCGGTACTACAAGGCACTTCATTTTACTACCTCCCAATCTCCCAGTACCACCACCATCCAAGAACGCAACATGCTGTGAAATTCCATGCACTTTACCCTTTCATTCCCCTGAAGTTCTTCTCCTGCCCATAGGTCCTGCCCTGTTCTTCTCCCTGGCCCCAGGAATTCATCCTTGAAAATCTATATCAAATGCCATCCCTGGGTACTGCAGCATTGTTTCTAAACAGCAAAGAAAGTAGAAACAACCTAAATACCCACTGAGAAGACTTGTTAGATAGATTAGGGTATGTTATACCCTTTTAAGGAATTTAGAGTAAATTAGAGTATGTCATATCTTTTTAAGGAATTCTTTTAATGAATATGCTATACTAAGAGAGAAATCTATCTCTGTTGCTGGAAGAGAGTGATTTTTCTCCATAATCATCAGATTCTCTTAATGCCAGTATCCTCCTGTAAAGGTCCAATATTGTTTTCAGGCTTTCCTACTTTGCAAAAGAATGAAATATGATGCCTCCTCCTTCCCCAGCTGTTTCCCAGGGAGCTCCTAATTTCTTGATTAAAAGCTTAATTTCGTTCTTTTTTCTTACACCATAGGTGTTATTCTTTAGCATTTATGGTAAAGATTTATAGCAGGAATGAAATTTTCCAAACTAAATAAAAACAACCCCATAGGCAACCAGATGAGTTCAATTTAATTTTTTTTCTCTAATAAGATTCTTACTGTGCACAACATCCACAGTCCCCTCACACTGGATTTTAAATGTACACTTGTGATTTAGAGCCGAAGTTTAACCATATGCTGCTTTGAATTTCCTTGTGCTACCATTAGTATAGTTTGCTTTTTTCCCAGAGTCCAAATTCCTCCAGCATTAGGAAGGAAATGAAATATACTTGTATATATGCTCTATGCACATACATTTACATCTCCTCAGACGCCTCTTGGGAATAAGCAAGATTAAGAGATTCTCCGAGGCTTATTATTGTTCTTCTTCAACCAAAGAATTTACAAAACAGAATTTTCCTCCACAAATTAAAAGAAGAAAAATGTTGATTTTCTTTCAGTTTGGGGTTGGTTACCTTACCCTTATAACTAATGTATTTTCACCCTTGATCTAGTTTTTTTTTTCTACTAAGACAGTACCATCTGGAAGTTTGCGCATTACCACTGAAATATTACAGCTTTTCTTTTGGTAACATGCTGTAAAATAATATCTAACATTTCTGTAGGGTTTTATAAATTGTTTGTGTACTTACTTTATTATTTGTACTTACTTTATTATTTGTACCTACTTTATTATTCCTCATAATATCCAATGAGAAAAACAACAGCTATTTTTGCAGGGGTTTTTTTGTTTGTTTTTCATTTAGGAAACTGACTTAACAATGTTGGGTAATTTTTCCAAAGTCATATAGGTAGAAAATGCTAAAGTACAAATTAAAATTTGGATTTTCCTACTATTAATCCAGAACTGTTCCTACTTGCCATTTTGGAGATATACATACATATATATTGTTTTGGTATATTTGTCTTAAAACATTTCCTTCTCATTGGGGAATAAATTTATCAGCACCTTTATAATCTGAGGTCTGTTTGTTATTTTCAGCAAGAATGATCTGTCTGAACAAAATATAATTATGTAGATCAGGCAGCTTGGGAAAAAACCCCATTGTAATGCATCTTAACCTAGATATATACATGGAGCTAATTCTATATTTTACCTATCTAGAACACTATTTTTTTTTCCACTAACAAATACTAGCAAGAATGGCTGCAGTTAAGATGATCTTTCTACTTCTAATACCTAATAAACACTGAAGTAAGTATTACAAAATCTCTGGAACTTTCTTCCAGAAAGTAAGTATGGCACTACCAGCACATCCTAGATGCTTCTAATTGATTAATAGTTATTTTATTATTGAATTGCTTTGCAGTTTGTGTTTTATAACTAGTTTTCCCTGTACTTTGGTGGCTAGCTAAAAACAATATTGATCATATTTTTAATCAGTCTTCATTGAATAGAACTTGATAAATGAAAATTAAACTTATAAATCAAGTAAATTAAAACAGGCATTTAGCATGATTGCTCGTGACACGATTTTGCATTCAAAGATAAAACTTCAATAGCATATTTGGTGTGATTAAATAATCTTGGACAGCAGTGTTTTGTTTTTAAATATCAAAGCATTATAATTTTAACCCTACTGTTTGTGAGCAGTGGGCCAATTATAAAGATATAAATTTGTCTTTCTTCAAGTAGATAGTGATTTATTTTCACTCTTAGAGTACATGAAGCAAGAAGTAAAGGCTAAATTAAGAATAATTTCATTGACCCCAAATACTGTTTAGTGTGTTTCAGAAAAATCATAGAAAATTCGTGCTGGTGCAGATAGATTCGCTGTCTCTGTCAATACCTCTGTCTCATTCTCTCCATCTTCCAGTTAGCCTTATGCCCTTAAATTATAGTTACAGGATATTGTCAGTGCAGTCTATCCGAATGTTTGTGACAGACATTGTGAATCACTGCCAGTGTTTACCAAAATGAAAACAATCCCCATATCACCATCACAATAAGTTGGAATAGTAGAGTAGAAATAGAGTGGAGAGAATTGGGTTTTGGACCCAGTAGTACTGATCACTGGCTGTGTTACTTTGAACAACTGAATCCTTCAGGATGAAACCATGTAAGTATATGTGCTTTGAAAAATTTAAAAATAGCAAAAAAAAAAAAAGTAAAGTACCTGTAGTATAAATAATGGAAGACAGACTTTCAGACCCATTAAGACACTAAGACTAAAAAAAAGATCTGGGAGCTTTATATATACAATACCTTTGAACAAAAAATTGCACTGAGGATGAAGATGATTTGTCATGCTTAAGGTGAACAGTGGGCTAATGCTGTTTTCACTAGGGAAATTGTACTAGAAAGCAGGTAACAAATTCATATTACAAAGGTAATTCAAAAACTTGCAGTTGACAGCAAAGCGTATGTGACTAGCTTACGTATTGACATTAGCTCCTTGCAACTGGGTAGACCTTTGCGACTTTCAGGCCGTTAGGGTGCAGATATTCCTGTAAGTGAGTTTGTACCCGCATGAGAAAAAGCTTGATTTTGGATAGACAGCAAGAAGAGTAGATACATGAGTCCTTCGTCCATCCCGTGAACATCAATCCTAGCAGCATGGAAAGTATGCCACGTCTTACTTTTTCTATAAGTGAAGAAAGGAACAAAATATATTTGGTCACTAGTCTAATTTGCTACTTAATGATGAAAGGAGAGAATAGAGGAAGGAAAGAAAATTTCTTCTCATTTTGTGGGGATGAAATTAGACTTTATCTTGGCAAGAAGTCAAATTGCTCTGCTGACAACACGATATCAAACTGAAATATAAGAAAAGGGTTGTGTCAAAGTGCAGATCAGTCAGTGTTCTTTATAGGAAAAGCATTACATACTTCTGATAAACTGTGGGTTGTGTAGTGGTTCTCAGTAGTAAGCTGAACAAAGTGAAGTACTGCCAAAAGTGGATAACATTCCAGGAGGATGTCAAAGTGTTTAATTAGATGTCTGTGTGCTTTTATTTGTTTATGTTGCTTATCTGTATTTGCCACTTCCTCCCTTCCCTTGAGTTTGAAAACATTTTGAGAGCAAGATCCACTTTCCTTTTTACTCCCCGTTACTTTGAATGGTCTTCACAAGATGCAGACTCCGTAGTTGTTGTTAACTAACTTCATTAATATGACACCTTTGAATTTTGAAGCCAACTCTTAAAATTTCAATGACTTTTATAATCACAAAGACTTCTACTTCAGTCAGTGTAGCAGAGCATAGAGATTCTCTCTGCTGGTAGAGGATAGAATAATGTTCTCCTTCTGAAATGCTGTTGGGCTTTTAAGAGGGAGATGAGAACCACTCTTCTGAAGTGGGGAGGGGTAAAGGAAATAACTGTAAACTGGAGTTGGAGATTAGAGAACTGTGGTTACCAGGAGGGAAGGGTTGGGGGGAGGGATAGTTAGGGAGTTTGGGATTGACATGAACACACTGCTATATATATATATATTTTTTTTTTAGAAAGTTATTCTTTTTTTTTTTAAGTTTGCTGTTTTTTATTTATTTATTTATTTATTTATTTATTTATTTATTTATATTTATGGCTGTGTTGGGTCTTCGTTTCTGTGCGAGGGCTTTCTCTAGTTGTGGCAAGTGGGGGCCACTCTTCATCGCGGTGCGCGGGCCTCTCACTATCGCGGCCTCTCTTGTTGCGGAGCACAGGCTCCAGACGCGCAGGCTCAGTAATTGTGGCTCACAGGCCTAGCCGCTCCGTGGCATGTGGGATCTTCCCCGACCAGGGCTCGAACCCGTGTCCCCTGCATTGGCGGGCAGATTCTCAACCACTGCGCCAACAGGGAAGCCCCACACTGCTATATTTAAAATGGATAACCAACAAGGACCTACTGCATAGCACAGGGAACTCTTGCTCAATATTATGTAACAACCTAAATGGGAAGAGAATTCGAAAAAGAATGGATACATGCATATGTATAACTGAATCACTTTAGCTGTACACCTGAAACTAACACAATATTGCTGATCAACTATACTCCAGTATAAAATAAAAAGTTTAAATGAAATAAAATAAAATTTTAAAAAGGAAAAAAAAAGTTATCCTAACTAATTAATGCCCCTCCTTGCTAGTTATTTGTTAACAAAATTGTTGTGTCATTTTTTTTCCTTGGTACCATGAGGACTAATCTCAGTCATGTTTTCTATCCCTGTTCACAGAAGTCACCCCAAAAGGCCCCGTCCTCACAAGTCATCCCTCTTCCCCAGAATCTAATTCCCATAAGATTCTATTTCCCTCGTTTGCCTGCGTCACCCATCAATCACTCCCCAACTCTTAAAATACTGTATTAACTTTGGTCTGTCAAGAGAGCCCTCTTAACTAGTTGCTCTTTTCTCTACCTCCACGATCTCATTTCACACAGCCTAGTACCTGCCTACCATCTCTAACTCTGGCACCAATTTCCCAAATGCTTCGGCCACACCCAGGACCTACAGTCCATTGAAATCACAAGTGTTTCAATGTTCTTGACCATTATACCTCACATTCCTCTTTATTGAGATTACATTTCAACGTCAATCATTATCACTACCTTGCATGCAACCTCAGCTCCTTTGCTTCTTTTTGCCCATCATACTTTTCGGGCGCAATCAACACCTGGTTAAGTCCATCTCTGCCTGTTCCATATCTGCATCTTGAAGCTAAACGTAGATCGAGAAGAAGACAACACACTTTAAGCTCAATATCACTACTTCAAGTGAGACCACAGTGCTGGGTGGCAAACCTACTATAATTTTCTAGTCTGTTCTGTCTGACATTTTTCTAGATTACTGTTCACACTTTACTGTCTCACCTGAAATTTCCAACAGCTCTTCTTGCATCATCACACTCAACTGATGGCCTTGCTTCCTCTTTCACTGAGAATATAGAAGTAATCAGAGAGAACTTCCACAGGATCCCATCACAAAATCTAACCATCTATTTGCATCTGTGCCTTTAAATGCTACCTTTCCTCCCGTTATTATGGATAAACTGTCCATACGTGTAGCTCAAACCAACCTCTGCTTATCTTCACTGAATGCCTCTGTTCTTGACTGAAGGATGTGCCCCATCCCTCTTCCTCTGTCTCTCCTCCCTCTCTCCGTTTTTCTGTTTCTGTATCTCTGACTCTCTCTTATATTAACAAATTTTTTTCTCTCTACCAGGTTTTCTCCATCAGCATTTAAACATGATATTATGTCTCCCAAAATTGAAAAACAAAAAGCCTGTCAAGCCCATTTCTGCCTCTAACTACCACTCAATGTCCCTCCTTCTGTTTATAGCAAAACTTTCTATTTTCATTTGGACCTACTCCATACAGGCTTTTTCCCCAATGATGTCACCAAAACTGCTCCTGTCAAAGTTACTAGAACAGCACAGAACATCATTAAATCTGTTTGTTCTCAGTTTAACGTTATTTGTCGTATTAATCGCGTTTGACACAGATAATTACTCGTTCCTCCTGGAAGCACTTTCTTCACTTGGTTACCAGCACACCCTCTCTCTGCTACCTCCTAAATCTGGTCCGTCTTATCACTCATTCCCTTGGCTGATTCCTTCCCAACCTTCCAGTCTCTTAACCTTGAAGTTCTTCTCTCTTGTTGAACAGCTTCACTCTTCTTTGTATACTCAGTCTGTCAGAGATCCCAACCTCTCTCGTAGCTTTAAATACAGTGACGACTCCCAAATTTATATCTCAGGCTGAGATCACTTCTTTGGACTCCAGACTAATCTATTCAATGTGTACTTAGTATCTCCACTTGCAGGGACCCCCCTCAAGCAACTAGTCCGAAACTGAGCTCCTGATCTTCTTCCCACACCTTCTTCTCACATGGTCTTTCCCACTGCAGTAAATCATCTCATTCTTCTAGTCGCATAAACCAACTTCCACTGCAACTACCCTTGTCAAAGGCAACAACGTCACTACTGACCTATAATACTAAACTTGAGTCCTTCATTCGTCTACTTTCAGCACAACATTCAAAGCATAAGTGAGATCATGTCACTCCTTGAGAAGCTTACACCTTCACCTCCTTCAATTCTTCAGTCAAGTGCCATCTTCTCTTAAGACGTTTCCTGATCTCCCTATTTAATATTGGCAAACTTTGGTTGTAGCAGACCAGATGGTAAATATTTTAGGCTTTGCAGTCATAATGTCTCTGTTTCAACTATTCAGCTCTTTGCATGCCTTTGCAGCATGGAAGCAGCCATAGACAATGCATAGATGATTGAATGTGGCTATGTTCCAGAAACATTTTATTTATGGGCATTGAAATTTGAATTTTATGTAATTTTCATGTATCATAATATATTATTCTTTCTTTTGAGTGTTTTCAGCCATTTAAAACATGTAAGTTTTTAAATGGGCCAGCAGTGTGCTGGAGATGACCCACAGACTGTAGTTTGTTGACCTCTCTCCTTACATACATTCCTTAAACCTTTCTTTGTTATATTTTTTTTACCCTGTCGTATCGCAATATAACATGCTATATATTTTACTTATTTTTTTGTGTATGTCTTAGAAGTAGCATTTAAGCTCCATGAGGCCTGAGATTTTTGAACTGTTTTGTGAACTGCTGACTCCCCAACATAGGTGCTCAATAATTAGATGAATGAATTAGTGAATGAACACATTTCATTAAAAAAGAAAGTAAAGAAATTTGGCTATAATGGATGAGATCAATGAAGAACGCAAACGTATTTTAGAAATGATAGTCATAGAACTACGGGAGAGATATTTTAACCATTTGCAGCTTACAAGTCTCCTTCAGTGACTTTCTTCTTGAAATTTTAATTATTTCATTGTTATAGATTTTTTTTTCAACCTCCCTAAACCCCCATTTATTTAGTAAGAGATACTTAACGTAGTGATCTACTTACACTTGGGATGGCCATGCTTCCTGTCCTGCTATGGTTTGTCGACTGAAAAAAATTACACAACCTGAAAGTAGAGAGTTATGTTTTATTCAATGGACGCTCTGAGGACTTCAAGCCTGGGACACAGCATCTCAGATAACACTGAAAAACCGTTCCCAAAGAGGCAAGGGGGGATCCAGGATATATCAACATATGAGATTTTGCAACAAAAGACCAGGTAGTCTAAACATTTCTTTTATTAACCTTAGTGTTAATAAAAGAAAACCAGATAGCTCAAGTTAAAAATTCAGCACTTTTCTATGTATAGGAAGAGGCAAGAGTCAGGGCTGACTGAAATCATTCCTTTGACATGCACTTCAGCTATCTGGGGCCAGTATCCTGTGTTTTCTCATCCTGAGTTGCCTCGGGGTGCATCGTCAGAGGTGGTTGCAGCAGCTGATTTCTAGATGGGCTTGGCAGTGGGCAGCCCATTTGTCTCCATCCTGAGTTCCCTCAGGGCTCACTCTCCGGGCAGCTGTAATGTGATGGCTTGATGGCTGCAACATTCTTTATTTACTGATATGGCAGGCAATACTTTAGTTCACAGGTTCTTCAAGTTCTGGCATTAAAAAGACCTGTAGATTCACCACATGCCCTCCTGCTTCTCTGCTGGAGGCTGCCCTTTCACGTGGCCGTCATGTTCACTTAGCATCCAGGACTTAATTTTCTAAGAATATTGCCTTCATAATTACCACTTAATTTCTTCTTCTCTTGGATGAACCAAAGAAGGTCACAAAGTTCTAAAACTTCTGTCTTTGACTGAAGTAAATAAAAGTGTTAAATTATAGGCATTAGAGCATAGCTTAATTTCTATGAGCCATTTCAAGATACTGAAATTGGACTTAGTTATTATATGTAATGGACATTAAGCATTTATGAGACAAATGGCCTATAATTTAATTAGATACTTAGTGAAGTATTCATAAGATACTTTAAGACTAGCTAATATGTAATAGCAGAAAAGGATCTTGCCTCTAATTTCTTACATGAAATAATTGAGATCTGCCTCTCTTATACTTCTAGAGAAGTTCTTTTTGTTTTCTTGTTCAGATACAAATCATAGGTAGAGATGAAATGTAGCCAAGTTTTTTCTGTAGTCAAATATCAAATCACTATTCAAGGTTGTTACATTATCAATACAAAATTATGTTTTTTGAGTAAGTAAAAATGTATTACTTTGTGATTTTGTAGACATATTTGCCATGTATCACATATTCATTACAGTTCCCTAACTCAGTATTGAAGATGAGTCTAAAAGAAATCAAAGTTGGTATATGAGAATTAATCATTGGAATAATTTATTTTGTTCTACCTTCCTTTTCAAGTATTTTGGTTGTTATTTGTGAGTATGGGTGAATAAGTATTCAATAAATATATTTGAGATTCTCAGTTGCTTGGACTCTTGGTCTGTGCGGTTGCTTTATTGATTGCTTATTATTTGCTTGCTTGCTCACTTGTTTTATATTAATAGTTTAGACCAAGGAAGGGAGTCAAGAAAATAAGTGGTGTAGCATTTTTGAAAATAGAGTTGCTCAAAGAAGAGATAAGATTAGGTCAAGGTGATAAAAAATCTGTTTTATTTACAATTTTGGAAGCTATTATGCAGAAAAGTGTCATCAAGCCAGTCTTTAATGCCTTCCTATAATGTGCTGACTATACAGGCTTTAAGTTAGGAGGTTCAGTCTGAATGTGACAATTTCAGGTAACGAACGTTTCAGAAACAAAGGCCAAGTGTGCAATTGAATGCAGAGATCTTGAGGGGGAGATGTGAGCTTAGACTACGTGAGCGGCAGAAGTTCTGCCATTTAGCCTCCCTTGATTTGCCATGAGTGTAGATACACACAAGCCATGTTTATTTTTACATTTTCAGCAGGTGTGACACTTTGGCCAGTATAATGGCTTGGAGTACAGCATGGCTTCACCTTGATTGGTGTGTCCTGATGGAATATTTTCTGAAATGATGTGTGAAGAGCTTGCATCATTATTTTTACAAGCATGTATCAACAAAGTCTAGGCCCTAGGAAAGTGCAAATAGAATGCCATGCAGCAGACAGTGTGTTTACATTTTATTTTTAGTCCCTGGAAAGATTTATAGTTTCAGGAGGAATTGCTTTGCTTCTGCTTGTTACATTTGATCTGGTCATCCTAACTTAGAGCATTCACAAAACTTTCCACTTGCTGTGTGCCGGAATTCTCCCAGGGAAATGTATTTCTTCCTATTCATTCTGCGGATGTACAGTTGCTGCCTTCTAATGTCATGTTGAAATGTGATTGCTGTGAATGACACTGTCGACCTTGCATTAATCCTGCTTGTTCACACCAGGGTCCCCATCTGCTTTGTGAACGGGGAAAAAAAATGTGTTATCCATCTTTAGAGAGTGTATGCCTAACCTAAATTTCATCTTAATCCACTGTTTTAAGGTCTCTGACATGCTTATTTCCATAATAAAAAAATTAATATTTTCAATTAGTCCCATTCAGGAACAAATCTGTCATTTCCACAACATGCAAACTACTGTCTCTCAGTTGACCTCCATCAGATCAAAGCTATTTATTGCAAACATAGAAGTTAATTATGAGAAGTGATGTACATAGGTTAAAAATAATCTCCTGGATCTGATTGTTGTGGCATCTGTCAAGTCTTTACTCCAGTATAACTTTGATTCTGTCAATGTGGTATGTCCATACCTCTTGCTATATTGTATTTTTTTGATCAGATCAATTTACACAGCAAAAAAAAAAAAAAAAAAAGGCCAGCCGCCGGCCCCCCCGCCCGGCAAAAAAAAAGAATTAGCTCTCTGCTTCCATCTTCCATGGCAGTTGAGTTCTTAAATATTATAAGTCTAAATCTCAACTTCCAACATGTCTCTGAAAATACATTTTAATAACAACGTGATTATTCCAGTGACATGTTTCAACTCCTTGGGAGCAGTCATTGTATTAGATATATTCAAACTCATGCTTCACACATACACACTAGGATGGCCTGTACAGCTGGAAATCCTTCTGTGTAATATGACTATGACTGAGGAAGCATGCCCGTGTTCCTGCCTCCCCTTCATGCTAAAAAGAAACGAATAAAGTGTAAAGTGAATTATGTCGCTTAACTCATATTTGGACTAGAAACAGGCAAGGACTTTGGTTCAAAGAAAAGGAGAAGAAGATGCTATGGGCTTTTGTAGCAGCTCTCTAGATTAGTAAGAGAAGACAGCTCTTGGTGTTTGAGAGAAATAATGTTTGCCTACCGTGCAGATCTTTTTCTAAACTTCTTTCCTTCATTGTTTTTAACCTTCAATAAATTCTTCTTACTTTCATCTTTCTAATCTTCATGCACTTTAAGTCATAGTATATTTTCTCACATAGGTAGAAATTTATTTAGTCATTTTCCTTCAAATGATGAACTACGTGCTTGTTGCAAATCAAGATAAAGTGTGCCAATTGCATTTTTTAAAATTTATTCATTTATTTAATTTTCGGCTGCATTGGGTCTTCGCTGCTGCACGCGGGCTTTCTCTAGTTGCAGTGGGTGGGGGCTACTCTTTGTTGCGGGGCGCAGGCTTCTCATTGTGGTGGCTTCTCTTGTTGCAGAGCACAGGCTTTAGGCGTGCGGGCTTCAGTAGTTGTGGCTCGCGGGCTCTAGAGCGCAGGCTCAGTAGTTGTGGCGCACGGGCTTAGTTGCTCCGCGGCATGTGGGATCTTCCCAGACCAGGGCTCGAACCCGTGTCCCCTGCATTGGCAGGCGGATTCTTAACCACTGCGCCACCAGGGAAGCCCCTCAGTTGCATTTTATAAAAGCTGTGAGTAAGGGATAGGGGGAGAAGAGGGTTATTATGGGACTGTATGAAATCATGTGTGTGTGAAACTTTTGAAAACTGTAAAGCACTATAGAATTTAAAGAATTTTTCATTCAATTAAAAAAGGTTAAAAAAAAAAAAAAAGCTGTGAGTGAAACTTAGGTGGCCTGGGATCAAGGTTTTCCATTTGGATCATGTGAGAGACTTCCTGTGAAATTAAGGACATAAGGAAAACCTATCTTTGAAATTGGATCATCCTCAGTGAAGAATAATTTCTGAGGTCATATCCTTAATTTAGTAGATGTACTTTAAAATCTGTTAGAAATTGCCACCACCTTTGAAATGACTTTGTTACAGTCACTGTTTGCTATCCCCCAAACCACAGCTGTTGGCATTTTGATTGCTATAGAAATGAATAGCACTCCATATAGTGGCAATCACACCCATCATAAAAGTTAAATGAACATTCTTGTAATACCCGCTGGGATGGGACAGAGGTAGGAGATAAGGATTGAGCACACAGGATAAAATTTGTCACTGACAAATTGAAACTACTGCGTCGTGTCTTGCTTGTCATCTATATCGTTTTGTTTTATTCAAAGCTATTTCAAAAACACAAATACTGTGTTGAAACTGAGAATCAGAATGAATCATTTCTGTTATCTGTCAGAATTTGCCTTGCCATTGCTAGACTTCCTGTGTTGCTTTCCCTTGCTGGATGTACAGTTTGATAAATCTTTTTGCAGAGATGCTTTATTCAAAATATGACTGTAGTCAGAGTATGACTACAAAGAACTATCATTTCTGAATTGGGAACATTGCACTGGTTGTGGGTTTTTTTTGTCATAAAATTTTGTGAAAGACCTTTCATTTGTTGTATTAATATTTCATTTTTTAATAAATTTTTTTCCATTTTGGTTTGGTCTCAGAAGGGTTAACATCATGGCTGTCACTACTAGCATCTGAATCTCCAGACTAATTGAAATGCAGACCCTGCTCTATGAGGGCTTCTCTCCACTGCTGGCTCTGCTCTCCACAGTTTGCTTTAAAAAGTAACAAACTGATTTTGATATGACCCATTCATTTCAGAAGTTTCTGTATCATTCTTATTTCGGAAGAATAAAAGATTTGAAGCAAACTGATCATTTATCTTGTCTAAAAGCTTCACACCCATAAGGAAGGAATCTCCCTTTACCCCTTAGCTCAGTCTTCGTATGTCCTTTGTAGACATGTCTGATTCTTCTTTGGCGCAGAAGAATTTGTATTCATGCCCTGGACTATAAACTCCTTGAGGGCGGTGAAGCCTTCTGTACAATCCCCTATAGTTCTTAAAACAGGGCATGGATATCAGTTTTGCCTACCTCACAAATTTCAGGAGCATAAATGATATATAATAGAATGTACACCTCCTGATACTTTGTGATAAATGCCAAGTGTGCAATTAAAGTTAGCTCAAGACACATACAGACCAAAAAAATATATTGTTCTTTTTCACCACTTATATAGCGTATCTGGCAGCAACCTTGACATATAGTAAGTGCTTAATAAATGTTTGTTAAATTACACTAAGATTGGACTAGAATTTACCTCTCCTAGGTCACCTCTTTTTGCTAAACCATACAAATTTTCCTTCTTTCAGAAAGCATTCACTGAGAGTTTCTTTCACATGCCAGAGCCTGGCACTAGCACTATAAAAACAAAGTAAATTCACTATCTTACCTTCCAGCATAGAAGGCAGACACAACAAGTAGATATAATTCATTGTGGTAAGTGTTGCAATTAATGTATGTAGACAGTACTATGGCAACATAGAGGTAAGCTATGAATAAGAGATTGTTCAGTTCGTTTTTGAAATGAACAGAAGTTTGTAAAAAAGAGAGTGGAAGAAGAGCTTTGTCAGATTAGTAGTTTGATAAGAAATGTATGCTCAAAATAGCACATGGCAGAAAGAAAAGTTTCACGTGGCTCATGAAGAATGTATATGGAGGGCTTATTTGGGGTGCCAAGTTGTAAAGGGTTTCTTAGTACTGGAATGAAGAGTGGATCCTTTTCTGTCGGCACAGGTTGACCCTCTAAAACCCCATTGTGCTTAAGAAAGACAGATGGTCAGGTGGAAGGTATTGGAGTAAGGAAGAAATTGAAAGTGGGGAGAATAGGAGGCTGATAGCATCTCATCCCATCCCTAAATGCTATCCCAGGCAGTGCCAGTAGAAATGGAGGGTAGTAAAGAGAGGAAGAATATGAAACATACTGTTCATCTTAAATTTGCTTGTTGCCCCTGGGAAAAGGAACTAAGAAGCCAGAAAGCAAGGAATCTGAATAGAGACGGAGAAGCAGGCCATAAAGAAAAGTCTGTCCTGCATGCGAGGAGCACCAGCAGAAAGCCATCCTTCTCCCACATACAGTGGTCCAGGCTCCCTATAATCACTGGGACACATTTTGGTGGCTCCTGATGTCCCTCTCGCTGCCCAGACTTCTGTTATCCTCTCACCGCATGGAAAGTGCACCTTTCAAATATCACCATGTAGTTGACAATCCCTACAGAATGTATTCTGTCCAAATGTTAAAGAACAGGTGGATCGGGCTTCCCTGGTGGCGCAGTGGTTAAAATCTGCCTGCCAATGCAGGGGACACGGGTTCGAGCCCTGGTCCGGGAAGATCCCACATGCCACGGAGCACCTAAGACTGTGCGCCACAACTACTGAGCCTGCGCTCTAGAGCCCGCGACCCACAACTGCTGAGCCCGTGAGCCACAACTACTGAAGCCCGCATGCCTAGAGCCTGTGCTCCACAACAACAGAAGCCACCGCACTGAGAAACCAGTGCCCTGCAACAAAGAGTAGCCCCCGCTCATCGCAACCAGAGAAGGCCCGCGTGCAGCAACGAAGACCCAACACAGCCAAAAATAAATAAATTAAAAAAAAAAAAAAAAAAGGTGGATCACTGAAGAGGAAATGTAAAAAGCTAGTAAGCTTCTGAAAATATTATTAACCTCTCTAGTAATCAGGAAAAAAAACTAAGCACAGAATAAGATACTGTTTTCCAACTGTCAATTTGCAAAACTTAAAAAGCCAGACAACACTAAGTGGTATTAAGGATAGGAAACAGAGAGACCCCTGTTACATGTTGATGCTAATGCATTTTGCTACAACCACACAGAAGAGCAATTTGGTAATGTCTGGCAAAGTTGAAGATCCCACATGTCTAGCAACTCCACTCTTAGAAACTCTCCCATAAGTACATGTGGAGATATTCACAAGAATATTGATGGCAGGGCTTCCCTGGTGGCGCAGTGGTTGAGAATCTGCCTGCTAATGCAGGCGACACGGGTTCGAGCCCTGGTCTGGGAAGATCCCACATGCCGCGGAGCAACTGGGCCCGTGAGCCACAATTGCTGAGCCTGCGCATCTGGAGCCTGTGCTCCGCAACAAGAGAGGCCGCGATAGTGAGAGGCCCGCGCACCGCGATGAGGAGTGGCCCCCGCATGCCGCAACTAGAGAAAGCCCTCGTACAGAAAGGAAGACCCAACACAGCCAAAAATAAATAAATTAAAAAAAAAAAGAATATTGATGGCAACCTCCTTTTTTTTAAGATGAGAGGTTTTTTTTAAATTGAAGTGTAGTTGATTTACAATGTTGTGTTAATTTCTGCTGTACAGCAAAGTGATTCAGTTATACATATATATATACACACACACACATTCTTTTTTATATTATTTTTCCTTTATGGTTTATCACAGGATATTGAATATAGTTCCCTGTGCTAGACGGTAGGACCTTGTTGCTTATCCATTCTATATCTAATAGTTTGCATCTGCTAACCCCAACCTCCCAATTCATTCCTCCCCCATCCTCCTTCCCCTTAGCAACCACAAGTCTGTTCTTTATGTCTGTGAGTCTGTTTCTGTTTCGTAGGTAGGTTCATCTGTGTCATATTTTAGACTCCACATATAAGTGATATCATATGGTATTTGTCTTTCTCTTTCTGGCTCACTTCACCTAGTATAATAATCTCTAGTTGCATCCATGTTGCTGCAAATGGCATTATCTCATTCCTTTTTATGGCTGAGTAGCATTCCATTGTTTATATGTTCCACATCTTTTTTATCCATTCATCTGTCAATGGACATTTAGGTTGTTTCCATGTCTTGGCTATTATGAATAGTGCTGTTATGAACATAGGAGGGCGTGTAGCTTTTTGAATTATAGTGGCAGCCTCTTATAAATAGTCTGTAAGCCCATCCTTCAGAAAATGGGTAGTCATTCAACAGAATTTATGTGAAACAACAAAACCTTACATATATCAACAAGGATAAATCTGAAAAACAAAAAGATGAGCAGAAATTTCAAGTTCCAAGTGAGTGCTTGTCAGGATGGCATCCCATGATGGATAATGACATATGTATAAAATTAAAACTTATAAATGTATAAGATCATACATTTGCTATGGGTACACAAAAAATAAAAGTGTGAAACATACATGGGAATGATAAATACCAACTTCAGGATAGTGGCTTTCTTGGAAGGAAGGGGGGTTGTTTCACTGAAAGATATTTGGGGGCTTCAATTGTCTTTATAAAGTTTTATTTGTTAGGCAGGTACACAGTTTTTATTGTATTCTCTGAAATTCTTGTATGACTAAAATATTTACAATAAAGAAAAACCCTGCATATGGCTTTACTTGTGTGTTCATTCATTTAACCTGTCACCCATCAGTCTTTTCAGCTACCCATTCATTTATTATTCTTTTCTGTCAAAATAATTTTATTTAAACAATCTCAGAAGTTGATCACGGCTTAAACCAAGTTGGGAGAAAGGAGCATAATTATAACTGAAAGACAGATTTAAGGGAGATTTGAGGGTGAAGTTGCCAAGACTAAACAATTGGATGAATGTATATGTGTGCACGTGGGGGAATGTATTCATTCCCCAGGAATCAAGGGTAACATATTGAGGTTTCTAGCTTGGTATCAGCCCACTGCGCATGCCAGTGGGACCAAGGAGAAGGAGTGCTATTGGAACCGAAGGGAATAAGGTATCTAATTTTGTCTCAGTCCATGTCACACTTTTTTTCCATAAACCTGATAATCTTCAAAACTTTAATTCGGTAATTATTTATTAAATATTTGCCATGTACAAGGCACAGTAAATATAAAGAAATGCCTTAAATGTATGCATAAATACTCTTTTTCATGAATATGTTTCTTTAAAGTTTATACCATTCATTTTTAAGCATCATGGTACAGTTACTGCTCCAGTAAATTAAATTGGGTAAGCAATTTCAGCTGAATCCAGTTGAATGGCAGTAGGCAGCCTTCATTAAGTTATTGGGTAACTATTTGAAAAAGAGTGAGAATCCATTAAAAACTTCAGACTGTGCAAACTCATTTAAGTTCGCAAATTCAGAAGGGAAGTTAAAGGTGGTTATCTTGAAAACATCCCCCAAATGTGTAGTGTATTAACTGAATAACAGCTGGGTAAGGCTAACTTTAGACATTCTTTCTTAAAAGTTATTTAGTTCTTACAACAGTAAATGTACAACTATATGGATAATTTCAGCAACACTGAGTGAAAATTGATATATTTATAAAACTAGAACTATTGGTCTGTTATCTCTGTCTTCATCTTTTTCATAGCTTCTCTTGCCTGTTGATTTATTTTCAGAAAAGGGAAGTGGTCTCAGGGACTAATGGGATACAGAGAGGCCAGTTACTGTGTGGGTTTACAACTCCAGAACATTTCAACCAAGTCCTTCTTTTCCTTTTCCTAGGCCTCACCCATGTCCTCTGTTCAAAGTTCTATATTTTAGTCCTGTTCCCAGTAGAAACATGGATTCCCAATCTTAAATCCCCTTATGGTCTCACTATTCCTCCTCCATAGATATCTTTCCAAGACTATGTAATAGGCAAAGGCTAGGAAGATGATTTTGTGTTCCAATGCTGTGTGATCAGCTGGGTTCCTTGGGAGCATCAAGGGCATTAGATTAGAATAAGACCTTCATAATCTTACCTTTGCTCTACCCCACCCCAACATACATCTACATATATATTAATTTTAATTTTGCTTATTTCCTCCAATGTTAGAGAAGTAAGCCAAAGACCACAGTAAAGTAACAATAAAGGCATAATTCCCTAGAGACTTGGAAAAGACATCATTCATAGCCTCATTATGGCTGCTAGTCAGACCCTTTGATGTAAAGCATCTGTCCTCTTCAAGGAAACGAGAAAGGTCTGGTTTTCCTTTCTAGTCTGTGAAGTAGGAGGTGGTGTCATTTGCTGTGAGGAGCCACAAGCCCCATGTTACTGGGTTGCAAGCTGCTTGACTGCCTTTGTTAACATGCTGAAAATTTCATCGGCTGTCTTTAATAAAAGAGGATGTGTGTGAGGGAAGACATCAGCAGATGTGGTCGGGTTTCTGCTCCCCAGTCCATGAGTCATAGCTGGCAGAGAGCAGTGACACTACTATGTAATCAGACAGACAGCCAGTCAGTCACCTGGACTTCTTGCATTTCAGTTATATAGTGAGGTAGTCTTTAAATCTGTTTAGAAACCTTTACATGCTCCTCTTTGGTTATGAGAAGACTTTTCATTCCCTCTCCTCCTGTCTAACAATATTTAGTCATTTATGGCTTCTGTTAATAAAGTTTCATTTGAACATTTATTACCTTAAATAATTACATGGCCAAGAGAAGAATTCTACTTTATGGAAGGATAGACGTGTGATCTGATAGGCTTTTGTTCTGTAGGAACTTCATCTTCTTATAGGAAACTTCATCTCAAAAACCCTAAAAGGACGTAATCTAGAATCTGGAAATAACCTCTAGAACCATGCTTCTCCAATTTTAATAAGCATACAAAGCATTGGGAGATCTTGTTGAAATTCAGATTCTGGGTCAGTAGGTGGCAACTGAAATTCTGCATTTCTGTCAAGCTCCCAGGTGATGCCAATGCTACTCCTTGCAATTTTTGTAGCAAGGCTAGAAGACCTGAAGGCATTCAGTCCAGTGGGCATCCACTAAGCTACCCTAGTCATTGCTGTGGAGGAGAGACATGACAGGCTTAAAAGATAAAGAAGCCCTTGTCTTTGAAGAGAGAAAATAACCATATAAGAAGAAAGTCTTCTATATCTAGTTTTATTCATAAATGTTTAACAAACACATGAAATTTTTTATCAGAATAATGGTTGATACTATCAAAGCAGTTACCTAAGGCAGTGATACTCTTATGTCACATTTGAGCATACCAGTATGTAAATTTCATCAGTTTCTATTTATTCAAATAAGAAGCTATAGTGATGCTTTAAGCATTACATAATGTATGTCCATAGGCTTTTAAAATTTTTTTTAAAAACTTTTTTTTACTCTATTAAAATAGACATATCTAAACCAAAATGTTTCATCTGAATGTAGAACTCTATAGCTGCTTAAAAATATTGAATGATGTTCTTAAATATGCACATTTTTAGTTTATTTGGATTTTGACTCTTTAGGAGACACAGTTAATGAGTATATGTGAGCTTTCAGGAGATCGGTTATCCCACATTAACTTCATAATGTCAATTTTTGATTATTTTTGTTTAATGAGTAACACTAACATGGATAATGCAAAACTAGAATCATTCCAAACACCATTATAATTAGCATTCCGAACTCATTTTGATAACAGATATAACTTCCTAATTGTGTTTTCTTTGAATAATATTAACTTTTTTTAATCACTTGATAGCAGAAAGGTGACTTCAAAGTAGTCTAAGGACAGATGGACCCCAGGCTGCAATTTAGTAACAGTAGTAAAGCCTATTTATGTGGCTTGGTATGTACAAGTCACCACCTGGTTTCACAGCTGTCTTTTCCAGGTTTAACCTAAGAAAGGCTACAAACCTAGTATAGGCAGAGCCAGTTCACAAATCCTCAGCATCTGGACTCAGTGGTCATTCAGGTATATTGACAAGAAGATCCTACTTTGTGTGTTTGAGATGATGAGGAGACAGAAAAGAAGAGGGAAAAGACAGTAATTTTGCATCCTCATGTAATCTCATCAACAACCCTGTGAAGCAAGTACTGTTCTCATCCCGTTTTCAGAAGAAGCTGTGGTCTCAGTGCTTCCTAAGTGCACATGTCACTGGAGCAGAAATGGCATTGGAACCTAGGCAGTGTGATTCTGTAACCTCTGAGTGTTTTTAATAATCCCCTTGAGTTGCAATTATAGTTAGGTACAGACTCTGATAATAAAGTGGTTCAAGAAATAACCACTACCCCACAGAGCCATCTGGATTCTCTCAGCCCCATCACTGGGCCTTTTCTATTTCTGGTTAGTAGGGAATGGTCTCCAGCCGTGGTTCTCCCTCCCCATTTCCTCTCTTCCCACTCAGGATAGCAGGAAGTCTGAACATTTTATCTACTTAGCATCTCCAGTAAGTCCGGCTGTGAACACACTTCGCCTTCAATTTAGTAGCTGTTTATTGACAGTCATGCTAAGCTCTGGGAGTGGACATAATTCAGAAATGTGTCCCAGCATCAAGAAACTCAGTATTAACAATGGGTGGTATGATAACAAAGTTCTTTTAGGAAGACAGAGTAGGTGGTGTTATTTTAGGTTTCCAATGTGGAGCTAGTCACTGCTCATGTAATTTAGAGCTATGTTTATTTGGATTGGTGTTTAAAATTAGAAGTTGACCATCTGTATTTTTCTTGATAAGTATGGAGTCATCCTGACCAAAAGGTTTTCGAAGGTCAGGAATAGCTTATATTTGCAACATTATTTTTGGAAAAGAAAAAAGGATACAGAAGAGTCGGAAAATAATACCCAGCAGTTGAAGACTTAAGACAACCTTGGTATACATCCAAAGAGCCATGTTATGCAGCCATTGAAATAAAAATTATAAAGTACGTATAACAACATAAAAATCATAAACATGCATGTGCTAGACCTCAAGCAAAATGAGACAAGAAAAAGTGAACTTGACATTTGTAGAGTGTTTATTATGTGCATGTATCAATACTATGCTACATTTATTTTCTCATTTTATCTTTCTAACAACATGCAAAAAAGTTGATGTTTATTCAGTATTTCATAAATGAAAGAATTGGGACACAGATATGTTAGGGGACCTCACCAAGGTCACAGCCGGTGGTTGAGCAAGAACTCAAATCCTGATCTCTTCAAATCCAAATCTGATCATCTTTTCCCAGCTGATTTACTCTGAGCTATTCAACCCTCCCCCCAACATTGTTTTTGATTCAGAAATAATTGTATTTACAGTAAAGAGTGGAGTCATATGAATTCAGCTGAAAAAAATGCTTGCATTGTGAAAACACTAAACCGTAAAAATAATTGTGAATTATTTTAGGCTATATCATAGTTGCCAAGACAATTAATAGTTGACACCATCTGTAAAATGAAAACATAATCTTAGCATAAACAATTTTAGTTTTATCTGATGTTTGAAATATACATTTATGTAACTGCCAAGGTATCAGCTGCCCTTTGTTAGCCAGAAAGTTCCAGGGACAAGACAAGAACGGAGCAGCCCTTATTCGTAGATAACAAGCAAAGTGTTTTTTCCTTTGGGAAGGCCTTGTTGTTGTTAACTAATGTTTGAGAATTTGGGGATGGAAACCCTTGTATTAAACTAGTGCTACATACTGTATTGCTATATTGATTGTAAACATCGACCATTAGAAGTTTAAAAGCTGTTTGACTTAAAAATTAGAACTTTATCTCGTTAAACTACATGAGTTAAATTTGGAAAGCATTTTTAGTGATTGCATTTGAATTTTTTTCAGAGTTTTCACCCTGAAAACATAAGTAAAATTTTACAATATATTTTACTTATTTATATATGTTTGCAGAAATGGCCTAGAATATTGCTAAGGAGAGAAAGCAAAGAATGGGTAGACATAGATTTGTCAACTTTTCCCACTTAATTTTTTATTTCTTGGCATTGAATTGAAAAAAAGTTCAATTCTTTCCATCTAAAATTGTATCCCGTTTAACTTTTTTCTCAAGAAAGTACATTGGACTAGATTACTAGCTCTCCATAGGTAACCTATACTTTCTCATTAAAGAAAAAGCTATTTCCCTAACTGCCTGCCCTCTTTAAAGCACAAAGTACACAGCAGCTGTTTGAAAACCTTTTTTTCCCTTCCTGTTTTATCTGTATAAATTGCTACATTGCTTCCATAAAATGCCTCCAGACATAAGGGGATCATTTGCATAAATGGATGAAGATTTTTGTCTTCCATGAAGGAAAGCTTGCCATGGCCTCTTAATCGTTTTCCTTCCTCTCTCTGGTTCCAGTATCCGGCTGCTCTGATGAACTTGGGAGCCATCCTGCACCTCAATGGACGACTCCAGAAGGCCGAGGCCAACTACCTGCGGGCGCTGCAGCTCAAGCCGGATGACATCATCACGCAGTCCAATCTCCGCAAGCTCTGGAACATCATGGAAAAGCAAGGCTTGAAGACGTCCAAGACTTGACACAGGAGGGCCGTACCTCATCCTCCTCCATATTTGAAAGCCGGCTTCATTAACGAACAGAAATTCCCAGCAGTGCTATGACAAGAGCTAGTTTGGACTTCAAGACCCGGGGGCAGAGGTCACTCAGGTCACTGCCACTTCTGGAAGTATCCACTTTGCTGTGGGCACAGCCGTTAACACCAAAAAGAGAAACATTGGAAACCTCCTGCAGGATGTAATTGTTACCCATAGAACTGTAAACCAGAGCACTTAAAACAGGATCTTTTGGCATTCTTAAAGGGGGGAGGGGAGTCTGAGTTTCAAATTTTGTTCAATTTTGAAAGCTAATTTAGAAATTATACTGTTCCTTAAACACTGTGAGAGGAAGTCAGAATTTCTGTTCAGCCACGGTAAACTATTACGGTCAAGTGTTCACACGCAGTGATTCAAGTGTCGTGTGAATCCTGGTGAGCTGGCCGGTTGTCCTGACGCTGCTGTCTTCCCTCTTTGGGACAGCCTGCTTATCAATGTCTAAAACTTAGAAAACTTTTTTTTTTTTTTAATACTGTGTCAGGATCTGTCAGAGTCTACATTTGTTTCCTTACTAGTGCACATAACGTTTTATGATTTAGATGTCACCGTCATTTGGGCATCCTTTGCTTTTCATGTTCTGAAAAGGGTATACAGAACAGAGCAAACCATGTTTCTCACTGGTGTTGTAGGAGGGACTGGGGAGGCCTTATGCGTTCCAGGCAGGCATTTTTTACTTTGACGTCACCGACGTTTTCCCAAAACTGCCTAGGAGGATTCATTGTATTAATTCTTAGGCTTTTGAAATTGCCTTTTAAAATGGCTTTTCCTGGTTAACGCTCATGCTAAGGCAGTAAATCAAAAGGAAGCTTAACAAATGGTCTAGTTCCAATAACTAACCAGCAGCTATTAGACAAAAGGGAAGATGCTTTGTGCCTTCCAGATGTTGCTGGGTTAAAAATCAAGTCTGCGCGAGGGTGTACAATGATGGTTGCCAACGATTTTATATTTTGGAAAGAGTTGGTATGAAATGCTAATCACTTTCTAATAGGTACCTAAACAGCAGTGCTGATAAGTTGTTGAGGAATTATTTTTAATCATACTTTGTTCTTCCCAAAAGACATAAAAAATGACTTATTTTAAGCTGCAGTAGACTATAGCATTAGCCCACGTGTTTCTAGGTCTCCTGCCAAGTGCTTTTCACAGTTGAAAACTATTTTTCACTAGCAAATTTGGCATTTTATTTCATTACCTATTAGTAACCACTTCAGTGATAATTTCACAAGTAAAAGACTATAAGGGAAGTAGAGAGAAACATTTACTGAACATTTTTTGACTTGCAGTCAAACTTTGCTACTAAAAATTAACTTTGTAAAAACAACAATCCACTCTCAACTTCTTCCTAGAGAAAGTAGCTATACAATACCCAACATATTTATTTATTTATTATTCTACCATAGCGAAATAACAAAATTTGATTCATTAAACCAGTTCTTTGCAACTTAAAATTAGCTTTTTTTCTTGTCCTTTCACATTCCGTGTATATATGGTCAGCGTCCCCATTTAAGGGAAGCTGGACATGCAAATAGATCATATTATGTTTTCTTCGTATTTTATATGTTTTGCTGCATATCTGAATAAGGTGGGATAAATAATTAAAGTAGTGTTCCTATGGCATTAGTGTTTTGGTGAGAAGGGCAACATAGTGAGAGAGATTTGTTGATGGCATTAAAAGAAGGCCCTCCTAATATGTATATTATTTGGTAAACATTTCATTGAAGGGCCAAAAGTTAAATTATAATTAAATCACTGTGTTTTCAGAATGATATTTAATGTTTAACAACAACAAACACGTGGTCAAACCAAAAGCATGAGTTGAAGTATATTTTTCATCTTCTAGTGCATTGGCAATTGCAAAAAAAAAAAAAATTAATAAAGGAAAAAAGGAATTTAATATAAGGATATAGAGGTGAATTCAGTGTCTAACATTTTTATTTATTTAAATAGTTATTGACCTATGATGACTTCCTCGTCTTAACATTTTGTGTCTTTTTATTGTTATTGTTCTTCTTTTCACACACTTGGTTCTTGGTAGGTTCGCTGATGGCACAGCAGAGGTACTTCATGTTGACCCAATTCCCAAGTAGCATTAATAATTGGGCCTGTGTCATAAAATGCATGGATCATTAACAACTAAATGTCCCTGACACCTTTCACTACAGGGCTGGGCTTAGTAACTGACCACCTTGGGGGGAGGGTTAAGGGGGTCTATAGAACATGGTCAAAAAATGTCTCCGCTCAGGGATTTATGGTGGATTATTGCAGACAGTGCTAAAAATATAGAGCACAAGTTTACTAAATTAAAATTTTATTTTTTGAGAAACTGTTATTTGTATAAATTATCAAGATTTGTAGGCTTTCCTTTTGTAGAAATAATTGTTTTATGTGCCAGAGAATTTCGATTTTGTTTTCAACAATAAAGCATTGATAACAAATACGTTTATAAGCCTTTTTTTTTTTCAATTTATTTATTTATGGCTGTGTTGGGTCTTCGTTTCTGTGCGAGGACTTTCTAGTTGTGGCAAGCGGGGGCCACTCTTCATCGCGGTGCGCGGGCCTCTCACTATCGCGGCCTCTCTTGTTGCGGAGCACAGGCTCCAGACGCGCAGGCTCAGTAATTGTGGCTCATGGGCCCAGTTGCTCCGCGGCATGTGGGATCTTCCCAGACCAGGGCTCGAACCCGTGTTCCCTGCATTGGCAGGCAGATTCTCAACCACTGCGCCACCAGGGAAGCCCTATAAGCCTTTTTAAAATCATCTACAGCAACAACACTTATACTGTCTTGGATTTTAACAGACCGATGAGAAAGCTGGAAATCTCCAGAAACTTTTCCCAAACACCATTTTAGATATTAACTTTGTAGATTCCTTTAGGTTTTTTTTAATGACCTCATCAAGTTGTCTCACATATTTGGAACTTTCTCATTTGATCCACGATTTACTTGCTAAACAAAAGCTCTTCACTCCACTCTTTGGAAGTAGACAATGAACTAACACAATAACATCAGAGAGCAGTTGTAAGAAGTTGGGGGAATGTTTTGGAAAATTTAGGAGAAAAACTTCACAGAAATTTCAAGTGAACAAGAAGCTTCAAATTCCTGCAGTACCCCAGGGGGCAAAATACATCTCAAATCTCTATGGAATAACAACAAGAGGTCAATATGTGGTGAAGTGGCAGAGGGAATGAAAGCCAATTCAAAGTCTTCTCTGATTGCATTCTGCAGGAAGACCACCCAAAATCACACAGGAAGAAGGTTAAAATCCTGGTACGCACCTTTCTCTACTACAAAACTAAGTATAACAGAGTTACCCTGGTTGCATTGCCATTTCAGCTTGTGGCAGTTCCAATGCTTAAGCCAAGTTTTCTAGCAATACCCCTTCATTAAACTGAGTTGAGTGTTAAATAGTAGGAAGCAAATTCTATGGTATTGGAAATAATATTTAAATTAAGTGAAAAATCATATTCCAAAGGTACATAGAAATGAATTGGAATGATTGCAATTCTTAAATTATCCACAGAAACCCAGTTTTTCCCTTGTAAGAGAATAACCAAGCCTTAGATGCATTTCCTTTCTTTGTACTGGAAATGTATACTATGTGAAAACTGTCATCACTTTCATGTGTGAAAACATCAAATGAAAAGTCATTGCATCCCCAAATCTCAACTTTTTAGAAAGTGATTTTCAAAAATATCATGTTGATCATGAGCAAATAGTAGATGTAATTTTCATTTATGGTCAATTTTATGTTTTTCTACTCCACAGTGTGCCAGACTAGAAAAACAATGTGAAAAAAGAAAGACATGGCCCCTGCCTTCACTGGTTTCAGAGCGTAGTGCCTCAATCCAAGTTAAAACTCTACCCTGATTTTAGAATAGAATCAATTATGCAATTATTTCATATACTAAGACGACTTAATATCTAACATTTCTGTAGCCTGTTGTATAACTGCCACTAACTAGTTTTGGGAACTTGGTTAAATCACTTACCTTGGGGGCCTTATACTCCTCAGGTGGAAAGTAAATGGCTTTAGTTACATGCTCACTGAAGTCTTGTTTGGCTCTCACAGTCTAAATTGTTCAGATGTTTTTCATGCCTTACCTGTCTTAGTCTGTTTGGACAGCTATAACAAAACACCACAAGCTGGGTAGTTTATAAATAACAGAAATTTGTTTCTTACAGTTCTGAAGGCTGGAAGTCTAAGATTAGGGTGCCAGCATAGTCGGGTGAGGGCCCTCTTCCGGGTAGCAGATTTCCTGTGCCCCCTCACATGATGGAAGGGGTGAGAGTTCTCTGGAGCCTCTTTTATAAGGGCATTAGTTCCATTCATGAGGGCTCTGCCCTCATGACCTAATCACCTCCTAATACCATCACCTATGGGCGTTACGTATTCAACATATGAGTTTTGGTGGAATGTAAATATCCAGACCATAGCAACCTCCTTTCATCTTCATGATCAATCTGTAGTAAGAGAGGCAGAGAATGTGATTTGTGGAAGATGGAATAGCTAGAGAAATACCAAAGGGGGCGGGGAAACCACCTCCGGACTCAGGTTCACTGCCTGAGTGCTCTCATGACACAGGACATGTGAGCATAGGGCAGCATGGGGACAGGCTTGCTGCTTGCTAGCTTTGGGACATGGACAGGTTATTTCATACCTCTGAGCCCTGGTTTCCTTAACTGTAAAGCTGGAACATAACCTCACACATCCACACGGTGTTTGGCATAAAATAAAATCCTTATAGCTAAATTTTATCCTATAATCAAGGAATTAGGCAATATATAATTTTGTTATTATATAAAAGTTTTAACAGGATAATCGAATTCTCTGTCAGTTTTTACCTTGTCTATTGTATTTTATGTTCTACTCAACAACAACTCAAGCTTTCCTTATAACTGACTCCTGAATGTGCTGTACCCATGTCTCTCAGCAGAATAGAGTTGTGCTTTCCTCCAGGATCAGAACTAGAGAATCGGGGTCTTCTAAATATGGCCATTTTTACCAGAACGGTGTTTGAAGTAGGGAATTTGGCCCTGCTTGGGATATTAACACTTTTCTATAGTTCACCAATAAAATGAAACTATGTCATCTTTTCTGAACACAGAAAATCTGTTGATATCAGCAACCCTTATTATAACTACTACAAATTAATGATTATTATTGATTATACATTAGCCACATGTACCTACCTCTCTCTCCTACCTCCTTTGGATTTGACAGGAATATCCCTCATTCAAGACAAAGCTATCAGCCATTCTCAAGTCAGATGGAGAGAATAGAGTTCTATATTTCAGTAATAGCTCAAGACTCCTAGAAGCACTTTTTCTAATAATTTTCTATCATGTATCTTTCTTTTCCATCCCAGAAGACTCAAAATAACTCCTCTGAGAACTTTCTCTTGGCAACATCATTGAGCAGCTAGAGACTATAATGAAAGTTTAAAAAACATATTGAGAGAGAAATCAAGCAAAGTAATTTCTTTCCAAAAATACTAAAAATGTCATAAAAGAATTAAAATGCCTTTTGTTTTTTCAGCTGGACACTCCTCTAGTATTGTGTAAAAGATCATTTGTTACCAGAGAATCAGAATTGGTGTGGGAGGAGAGGGGTGAGTTTGTGTGTGAGGAATAGAAACAAGTGATTACCTTTGATTTTTTTTTAATTAATTAATTTATTTTATTTATTTATTTTTGGCTGCGTTGGGTCTTCGTTGCAGCGTGCAGGCTTTCTCTAGTTGTGGACAGCGGGGGTTACTCTTCGTTGTGGTGCACGTGCTTCTCATTGCAGTGGTTTCTCTTGTTGCAGAGCACAGGCTCTACGCACACGGGCTTCAGTAGTTGTGGCGCACGGGCTCTAGAGCGCAGGCTCAGTAGTTGTGGCGCACGGGCTTAGTTGCTCCACAGCATGTGGGATCTTCCCAGACTAGGAATCGAACCCCTGTCCCCTGCATTGGCAGGCAGATTCTTAACCACTGTGCCACCAGGGAAGTCCCTACCTTTGATTTTAATATAGGCCCTTTTCTAATCTCATTTAGCAAGTAATGGCCATATTGACTCTGGCGATAATTAGCTTTTTAATTCTGCCGACATAAATTTATTAAATTACATAAAGCCAATTAATAATCTCAATATGTTTTCATTTTTAGTTCTTTTTGTGTTATTTTTAAAATATTGTTATGCTTAATGTCTGGATATTTTATGTTTCCTTTGCAATAGACTATTATTCTGTAAATGTTCCTTTGCCTATACTTTGTGATGATGGCTGTTTGGGAAATTTCACTGGAATTATGATATTTTAAAGTATCTTTTTAGAAATCTGTCCTATACCACCAAGTATTTAGCTGTTACTACGTAGTATTCTATTAGATTTCAATTGAATAATTTTGCATTAAATGATATAGAAGGGTACATCAATATTGTTTTATTATATCCTATTGGGTCTATTCTCCCAATTCCCTACTGATGATATTAATAAAATGTGATTATACTGGCAAAGCATATCTCTCTATAATGTGAGTCAAGGAACTTTATCAGTTAATTTTTTGTCACTTCTGTTTATAGAACTAATTTTTGCTTGGACTTGTATTCATTCCAAAATTTTGCTCTGTGAATGATGCTAAAGATAAGTTAGTTTGCTACTATTTCTCAAGTGGCCACAAAGTGATATTCATGGAAATCATAACAGCAACCTGAACCCACATGCCACAGAGCAACTAAGCCCACGCGCCACAACTACCGAGCCTGTGCTCTAGAGCTCGTGAGCCACAACTACTGAGCCCTCATGCCACAGCTACTGAAGCCCACGCACCTAGAGCCCATGCTCCGCAACAAGAGAAGCCACCGCAATGAGAAGCCCACCCACTGCAATGAAGAGTAGCCCCCGCTTGCCACAACTAGAGAAAGCCTGCACGCAGCAACAAAGACCCAACGCAGGCAAAAATAAATAAACAAATAAAACAAATTTTTTTAAAAATTCTAATATTCTCTCCTGCTCACTAGCAGGAGAGAATATTAGGTTTGACCTCTGCACTTTGAAATGAAGAAGCTTTAGTTTATAGCAGTCAAATGACATAGCTTAGCTTACACATTCACAGGGATCAAACATAGCAGGTAAAGTGTCTAGTCCTAGCTACAGGTTACATCCTACATGGCTCAATGCCAGCCATCTAGAGTTTGTGAAACATCTCTTCTTTGGAGGAGAGGGTAGACACAAAGCTCACCAGCAAAGATTTGCTCATGGATTCTTTATGGATTGCATACATGGAAGATATTACTAACTGAAACTCCTAATCACTAAACTCAGTGTGGGTCCCTGATTTAAGACATGAACTCTTCATTTTAGGATAAATTTATGAACCATGCCTAACAAAACACAGCTGGTCTAAGTAAAAGTGGTACAGAGAAGCATTAGGGTCGATGAAACCATTTCTAAAGATCCATTCCTGTCATCTGATGACACTGCTTGGTTATTTCTTCTGACCTGGCCATGATGGATCAGTGATCCAAAGTTCATTAGCGATTTCAACAGGCACAATGTGCAAGATTTCAGTAGACATAACCAAATTGGATGTGATCCTTCATGATGAAATTGACTAGGGTTTTTTTTTTTTTAATTTATTTATTTTATTTATTTTTATTTTTGGCTGTGTTGGGTCTTTCTTGCTGCACGCTGGCTTTTCTCTAGTTGTGGCGAGCAGGGGCTACTCTTCGTTGTGGTGCACGGGCTTCTCATTGGGTGGCTTGTTGCAGAGCACGGGCTCTAGGCGTGCGGGCTTCAGTAGTTGTGGCACTCGGGCTCCGTAATTGTGGCTCGCAGGCTCAGTAGTTGTGGCGCACGGGCTTAGTTGCTCCACGGCATGTGGGATCTTCCCAGACCAGGGCTCGAACCCGTGTCCCCTGCATTGGCAGGAGGATTCTTAACCACTGCACCACCAGGGAAGCCCCTGGCTAGCGTTTTATCCTTTATTTTACTTGAGGCTCTTCTATTTGGAGTGCACTAGCTAGATGAAAGCTTTTTATAGGCCAGAGAATAATTGTAAAATATGAATAACATGCCATTTCCCTGTTGCAGTGTAACAACAGTAAATACATTTGCTACAAGTTTTTATGATCATTGACTAATCTGTGTGATTCCCTTTCACCAAACTTGTCCACCTTCTCTCTGTTATACACACACACGTGCTTGCACACACGTCCATGTACACACACACACACACAGTCTCACTCTAACTCACTCACTATTTGGCTGGAAAGTCTACAACTAAACTTGAGTTCAAACGTAAGTGTCTGTTCATTTGATCCTCCAGGAGAGGAAGTCATGAGGATTGAGACATACTTTGAAATGTTTTGATTAGCAGAGGAAATACAGTGAGATCAAAGCTTTTGTCCTTCAGTGAGCGATTTAAATCCAGACAAGCAAGCGTCCAAAGGAGATGAGGGCAGGCACTTCTTAAGCTACTGTTGTAAACACCTTGGCATATCTCTTCACACTCTCCTCTGTGCCTGTCAACAACCAAGCTGAATCACTCCTTTATCTAGGGCACTTTCCTGTCCTCATTCTGGAAAAGAAATACCACTCAGATCATGAGAAGACATGGCAAATGTAGATTTGTTGCTCTCCATTTTCAGGATAAGAGAAATTGCCAAAATGACCTTTAAATATCTTAGTTTTAAACGTATTTCATCTTGGAGACATTAACCAAATGATTAAGCAATACGAATTCTCTAATACAGGAAGCAACACACTCAGTAATTCTAAGCACTGCTGAAAATGAGGTGACCACTGGAGCACCCCAATTATATCACCTTTCTCCATTGGCTTTAGCTCCCTGGGTGATGTTATATGCCATACATGGCATTCAACTTGCTCCTTGGAATTGCAGGGCAGTGGGGTCCTTCCCATAGATATAAATCTGAATGAAGAGAGTTAATTATTTCATTTTTTCACTCTCAAGTTTGTGTTCCTGTTGTAATTATCTTTTTTGCATGCAGAGCGTTTTGCAGTTTTCAAAAGGCTTCATATCATTTTTATACTTAGCTCTTGAAAACAATTTAACAAAGTAGACAAGAGAATCATAATTACCCTCAAATCCAAACTCCAGATGAGGATTCAGAAGCTTAGAATGGCCATACGACTCATTCAAGATCACGTTCAGTACAAAAGCAGGTCTTTCTCCTAATTTTATGACTTTAGTCTAAATCCTGGGCAGGCATTGATGGGTATGGACGCAATCAATACACCATTATTCCCTTAGTCTCTGAGGATCAGATGTGATTGAGGAGTGTTTCCGTCTGAAAGACTTTCACTGAAAACTAGAGACCAATTCCACCTGCATCCCTACATGGTGAGAGGGTAGAAAGAGGAGGAGAGGATCATTCAATTGTACAATGAGAATACATGGGTCACAAAAATAATTTAGCTTTTTTCCAGTCACTTTTTTCTCTTTCTTTACTTGTCAGTAGTGGGGGGTTGGCATGAATTGCTTCTAATTAAAGTGTACCAATTGCAGCTTTCTCCTGCAATTCAGGTGTCAGCTGAGCTCAGCCGATGTTTGGCCTCCCCATCTTCTATGGGATGTTTGGTGCAGTTCCCTAGTTCTTGTGAATACCTGCCTCTCACATCCTGAGGCTCTGAGCCTCGGCTTCCACTCTTCTCTCTTGGCTTTTTCTTCTTACTGCTCTGCCATTCAGAGCAGACTCTTTTCTGATTTCCACTAAAACCATTTGCATTTGTGTATGTAGCCAGCTTTAAAGGTTTTGGTGGCACAGTGGTTTTAATCAAATAACTTAAAATTGAATATGAACGAACATCCTTGTTTTCTGTATTTCTCTAGCCTCTCCCGGCAAGTGGGATTTCTCACTGGTTACGTCTCTCCTCGGGTTTCACTCCCCTCTCAGGGGGTCCTCTCTCCTGTGCTCATCCTAATCTCAAAACTCCCGTTACCTGCTTATGCAAAGGCCTCCAGACCTGTCCTCCTATAAGGAAAGCTGATTATCCAGGTGTTTTTCGTAAAACAGAGTTTGAAAACTGGCAGCCTATAGGCTGAATTTAGCCTCCACACATGTTTTTTAAAGTGTGAACAAATATTTAGGAATCTAGAGTTTAAAAAAAAACAAAAATAAAAACAAATTTGGGTTTCTGGTTTTCCTTGAAATACAAAATATCTGGCAACTGGGACCACATCTCTGTGGGCTGTTCCATTCAGATAGGACTTTACTCGTAGGTGGGTCACGGTCCACACCCCACCCCACCCCACCCCTCCCCCACCCCACCCCCCGGCTTCTGCTCAGCCTCTAGAGGCATTTGAGTTCAAAACTCCTGCTCTAATCAAAGTCAGTTCCTCCCTTACCAGGTGACTCTGACATCTGCTGTTAATATATTTTTTTCTCCACTACATGGTCTTATAAAAGTGTACTCGAAATGGGAGAAGGGGTTGGTGGTGGTGTGATGAATTGGGAGATTGGGACTGACATATATACACTAATATGTATAAAATAGATAACTAATAAGAACCTGCTGTATAACAAATAAGTAAATAAATAAAATTTTTTTAAAAGTGTACTCGGAATGTTCAAAGATGATGGTTTACCTAGAATTTTTTAAATATTTGAAAATTTCTTTAGAACTAGGTTCTATCACACCATTTTTAAAAAACTGAGTTGTTTCCACTTTTTGGATATTATGATTAGTGCTGCTACGAACATTTATGTACAAGCTTTCATGTGAACACGTGTTTTCAATTCTTTTGGATAGATACATAGGAGTAAAACTGTAGGGTCATAGGACCATTCTACATTTAGTTGTTTTTTTTTTTTTTAAACATCTTTATTGGAGTATAATTGCTTTACAATGGTGTGTTAGTTTCTGCTTTGTAACAAAGTGAATCAGTTATACATATACATATGTTCCCATATCTCTTCCCTCTTGCATCTCCCTCCCTCCCACCACCCCTCTAGGTGGTCACAAAGCATCGAGCTGATCTCCCTGTGCTATGCGGCTGCTTCCCACTAGCTATCTATTTTACATTTGGTAGTGTATATGTCCATGCCACTCTCTCACTTTGTCACAGCTTACCCTTCCCCCTCCCCATATCCTCAAGTCCATTCTCTAGTAGGTCTGTGTCTTTATTCCCGTCTTGCCACTAGGTTCTTCATGACCTTTTTTTTTTTTTCCCTTAGATTCCATATATATGTGTTAGCACACTGTATTTGTTTTTCTCTTTCTGACTTACTTCACTCTGTATGACAGACTCTAACTCCATCCACCTCATTACAAATACCTCCATTTCATTTCTTTTTATGGCTGAATAATATTCCATTGTATATATGTGCCACATCCTCTTTATCCATTCATCCGATGATGGACACTTAGGTTGCTTCCATGTCCTGGCTATTGTAAATAGAGCTGCAATGAACATTTTGGTACATGACTCTTTTTGAATTATGGTTTTCTCAAGGTATATGCCCAGTAGTGGGATTGCTGGGTTGTATGGTAGTTCTATTTTTAGTTTTTTAAGGAACCTCCATACTGTTCTCCATAGTGGCTGTATCAATTTACATTCCCACCAACAGTGCAAGAGTGTTCCCTTTTCTCCACACCCTCTCCAGCATTTATTGTTTGTAGATTTTTTGATGATGGCCATTCTGACCGGTGTAAGATGATATCTCATTGTAGTTTTGATTTGCATTTCTCTAATGATTAATGATGTTGAGCATTCTTTCATGTATCTGTTGGCAATCTGTATATCTTCTTTGGAGAAATGTCTATTTAGGTCTTCTGCCCATTTTTGGATTGGTACATTTAGTTTTTTGAGCAACTGCCAAACTGTCTTCCACAGTGGCTGCCCCACTTTACACTCCCATCAGCAATATATGAGAGTCTAACGTCTCCATGTCCTCATCAATGCTTGATATGTTCTTGTTTTTTCATTATAACATCCTACTGGGTGGGAAGTGATATCTCATTGTGGTATTTATTTGCATTTCCCTGATGGCTAACATCATACCATTTAAAAAAATTTTTAATTTTAGTAACAATGAAGTTTGCAAACGAATTGAGGAAATAATTGACAATATTTTGGAAACTTTTTCTCTTTTCTCTCAATTCGCTTTAATGTTATTAACTAATTCAGATAATGCCTGGCTTATAAAACTTAACTCTTTGTTGGTGTTTGACTAATGGAATGTTGCAATTCATCATGCCAGAAAAGGACCCCTCCTAATGTACCATATTGCCTCAGAACAGAGTTATTTTTCATATCCCTTATCTTGCAACCTTATCTATTCAGCTACAGTTATTCAACTAGTTTTAAACGCCTCCTACTGCAGAATTTAATTTTGATGGATGGAGACCCAGTCTCAAACCTACAAAGAGTGTTATGCTGAGGGAATCAAAAAAATGAGACAGATGTTTAAGGACAGTCATATTCTGTTTCACCTTTTAACTTTAACTGGAGATAATAAATGAACACCAACAAAAAAGTCCATATGCAAGAATTTTGCTCTTGAATTTGGCATATTCATTGGGGTTTTTTCGGTTAATATCAAGCGGTAACTTTTGAATCCATAAATACATGATATATCGAATTTGTAAGTTGATTAAAGTTAGTTTACTTCATCACTTTCTATGCAGAACTCTCTGCCAAACCCTATTAAAAGTTTCATCAGTTTAGGAATTTCTTATCTGAAGGGTCTGTTTGCCCTCTGTCTCTCCATAATTGTCTTCAATAGAGTGAACATGATTAATGGGCTGTTTCATTTTTCAGGATAAAGCTTTTTCCTTTTCCCAGCAATGCTAGCAAATTACTTGATTAATATCAAAAAGCTCTCATTCACACATAACCTTTGAATAAACAAGTTGTGATACTTTTGGCAACATGTGAAGAGGTATTCCTGTAAGTAGGCTATAAAGGAAATTGCCTTTGTAATTAAATATATAAAGAGGGAGCCTATTTTTTGCTTGTTACAAATCTTTTCTTTTTTCTTCTCTCTTATAAGTGGAGAATGTATAATGAGGTTGGGCAAAAGCAGAACGCAGGATATCTTTCTCTATGCTAGGTTTCCATTTGTATTTCCCTCACCACTGGAAGCCAGGAAGAAAACTGTGAAACATTTATGAAACTTAAATAGAGTTTCTAGTTCATAAATTTTAGGGCTCTTTAGCTTTCCGTTAAAGTGCAGCAACAGGAAGTAATCAATCCCTTGTTGACTGAAAGATAGATACCCGCCCCCCCCCCACCAAAAAAAATTTCCTGATATTAATTCTTTAAAAATCAGAGTCTGGATAACAGCTGTTTTCATGGAGCAGAGAAAAGGCCTTTATGAATAAGAAAGAATTTTAAATGAAAATGGAGGAAAGTGAAAGGAACTAAAATATGTCCTCATCATACAGTAAGTACTTTATATACATCCTATTTCATATAGAAAATTAAAGCTACCCTTTATTGCTGCATTGTTAGTTCCCTATCCAGTAGTCATTTCTCTAATAGTTCAACTATGAGAACACCAACTTTGTCATAGATTTTTGCCCAGATCCGGTTGATGGGTTATCATTGGTCCAAGCCAGAGGTCAGCAAACTATGGTCTCCTGGGCCAAATCAGGCCCGCCATCTGTTTTTATATAGCCTGTGAGCTCAGATTGTTTTGTACATTTTCGAATGGTTTAAAAAAATCAAAAGAATAATATTTCATCATATGTGAGAGTTATGTCAAATTTCCGTGTCCATAAATAAAGTGTTACTGGAATACAGTAGCACTCAGTCATTTATAGATTGTCTATGGTGGCTAGAATGGCAGGATTGAGTGATTACAGCAGAGACTGTATGGGCTACGAAGCCTAAAATATTTACTATCTGGCCTGTTACAGAAAAAGTTTACCAACCCCTCGTCTAAGCGAATTGTGATAGTACTGTCTCTGGCTTTTCCAGGCTCCAGTCCAGCTGGCAGTGCCCACGTGACAATGAAATGCAAGCAGAGGTCTGCTAGGCAGAATTCTGGAAAGGCTTTGCTTTCTTCATAAAAGGCTGGCATATTAACTGCCCCTTCAGGTCTTGAATAGGAAAGTGAAATCTGAAGGTGAGAGCAGCCGTCTTGCAACCATGGGGTGATGAATATAAAAGCCAAAGCTAGCACCTTAGAGGAAAGGAAAAGACCTGAGTTCCTGATAAAATTGTTAAGCAGCTGAATCAAGGCCAATACCTGCTTATTGCCAGACTTCCTGTTATGTGAGAAAAATCACCCCCATCTGTAAGGCAGTCTTCACTGGGCATTTAGTCACTAGCAGGCAAATGCCTTTCTGACTGACGTGCCCTCTTTCTTTCCTTTAGGCCTAGAACCTATTTGGTCTCAGTTGTATAAGAAGAGTTGTGGGGGCCAGGAGACCCTTCCTGGCATCCGTTCAATAGGCAGGAAGTAGGTAGCCATCTAATCTTTCCACCGGTAAGGTCGCACCTGAATTTGCTCATCCTAACAAACCAGTGTCCTCAGCAGCATTATCTTGATATTTGGGGAAATGGTTATGAGAACAGTCTACTTCCCTTAGTACAAGTAGCTCACAGCAGAAGGTCGTTTACATTGCTGCTGGTGGTGGCCCCCCTCCCCCTCCCTCCCAGTTAGATAGATGTTCCACCCTCTGTCCTCCCATAAGGTTCAGGTTAGAATGTTATTCCACTCATGACACCATATTCTGTGTATTATGTCAGTTTATGTACTCAGCTCCAAGTGCCTCAAGGGCAACATCATGTCTTATTCGCTCTGTCACCCTAGCCTCTAGCACAGTGCCTCATACATTATAGGTGATGAAGGGGTGAATGGAAGGCAAGTGGGCAGTACTGTTGCCAGATAAAAGAATGCAATGTGGAATAAAACAAATATATTCTTTAATTTATCAGATATTTATTGAGTCTCTATTATATGCCTTTTTCTGGGTGATGGGAATGGATAAATTGATGAATAAAACCAGCATCATTAGAAAAGCTTAACATTTACTGAGTACTTACTAAACGCCAGATACTGTTCTAAGCACTTTATAAGTGTTGGTTTATTTAATTGTAACAAAAATCCTGGTGAAAAACCTGAGGCACAGAAAGGTTAAGTAACTTGCCTCCAATCACACAGTTAAAAGTGATTGAGTTAGGACTGGGATTCATGTCCAATAGGTCTAGTTTCAGGATACTACTTACTTACTTACTACTATACTTTCAAGCTACCTTTCTGATGTATTAGGTGCGGAGAATATAGTGTGAAGACTACTGCCCTCCATTATGGAATTCCAAAGCAAAATAATATAAGCTACAGTTTGCATGATAGAGATCTAGGTCCAGCCTGCTGGGTTTCAAGTCCTGGCTGCAGCATGAATTTGGCTGGCCAAAATGTTCGTTCAGGTTTGTCTGTAAGATGGTACAGAGAAACCCGAACGAACATTTTGGCCAACCCGATATTTGAGTATGTTAATTAATCCCTCTGTGCCTCGGTTTCCTTATTTGTAAATTCGAATCATAATGATATCTAACTCACAGGTTTGTTGTAGGGATTGCATGAATTAATACATATAAAGTACTAAAAACAGTGCCTGACATTTTTTTAGGTGTAAAACAACGGTTGGATGTCATTACTGTTGCTGTAGTGGGTAGTTTGGTAATTACTACATTGTAATAATACTAACAATAGCTATTGCTATTGTAATACACTCAGGGGACATGTAGTCAGACCATAAATGATCTCACAAATAATTTTATATAAAGTGACAAGTAGTGATTAAATGTTGAACAGGTATATTAGAGTTCTCCCAAGAAACAGAACTAGAATGAACAGGATATATTGGCTCATGAGGAGAATTGGCTCACAAGATTGTGGAAGCTGAGAAGTCCCAAGATCTTCTGGAGACTTAGGGGAGCTGATAATACCATCAGCTGGAACAATACCATTCCAGTCCAAGTCCGAGTTCAAGTCCAAGAACCAGGAGTGTGGAAGGTATAAGTTCCAGTCTGAGTCTGGGTCCAAAGGCAGCAGAATAGTTATGTCCCAGCTTGAAGACAGTCAGGCAGAGAAAGCAAATTCTCCCTTACTCAACCTTTTGTTCTATTCAGACACTCAGTGGATTGGATGAAGTTCACCCATGGGAGGGCACTGTGTTTTACTCAGTCTATAATTCAAATGTTAATCTCATGCAGAAACACCCTCAGAGACACATCCAGGGTAATGTTTGTCCAAATGTCTGAACACCCCGTAGCCCAGTCAAGCTGACATGTAAAATTAGCCATCACAAGTTGTACACACACACACACACACACACACACACACACAAATATCCATACCAAAATAAGGAGGAAATACTCATGACAGTACAGTCCATGTTTCTGTAACTGGTTACATGGTTGTAGCTGATATTTATGCCTATCTTCTTCTACTACCGATTCTGTATTTTCTTTGCCTTCAGCAAGTACCTCAGCTGGTCGTGATTCTTTACCTGGTGGAGTGACCCAAACCTTCACTCCTGAAGCTTCTGAGCCATTAGTAGTGCTGCCTGGATTAGGTTGTTGACGTTTTCCATTGATCTTAATCACAGAGCATGGTAATAGTAAGAGACGCCCTACAGGGTCTCCTGTATTTTAGACATGCTCTTCCTTACCTCCATTATGGAATAATAGTCCAATTTCCCTTGATAGTCAGGGTCAATCACCCCAGCCAACACCATAATTCCCTTCTTTGCCTGTTGATTCAGAGGCATGAGGAGTATAAAGTGGCCAGGTGGCAGTCTTAACTTCCAGTTCAATGGAATTATTGTGTCTCCTGGTAAAAACATTCTTCTCTCTGGATAAGACGTCTAGGCTGGTAGGGCATAAGGTCAAGAGAACAGGAACCAAAAATTTTGCCAGTGGGTCACTAGGAGTAACGATGAGTAGTGAATTTCCCATTTTTACCCTTTGATTCCTGGGCTCATGAATCCTGGCTATTGGAGAGACAGCACCATATATTGGATGCTGATTCTGAGCATATACAGCCTTCTGGAGAACCTAGCTGCAGTCCTGCAAGGTATTGCCATCTAGCTGTCACTGTAACTCAGTCTTCAAAAGGCCATTCCACCAGTTATCAAACCAGCTGATTCAGGATGACCAGTGAATTACATGAGCATGGGCCCATTGCCAATCTTCACTTGCTGTGAATTGAGTTCCTTGATAAGAAGCAATGTAAAACATGACAGTAGATAAGGCATTCTATAAGTCCACGGATGGTGGTTTTGCAGAAGCATTTCAGGGACAGTAAATCCATATCCAAAGTAAGTGTGTATTCCAATAAGAAAAAAATGCTGCCCTTATTATGATGCAAGCCATCCAATATGGTCAACCTGCTACAGGTAGCTGGCTGATCACCCTGAGGAATGGTGCCATATGGGGGACTCAGTGTTGGTCTTTTGCGGCTGGCAGATTGGGCACTCAGCAAGGCCACAGCCAGATTGGCTTTGGTGAGTGGAAGTCCATGTTGCTTACACCATGCATGACTTTTATCCTTGCCATCATGGCCACTTTGTTCATGAGCCCATTAGGTGATGACAGGGGTGGCTGGGGAAAGAGGGTGACTGGTACCCACAGAATAGGTCATTTTTTTCCACTTAATTATCAAAGTGTTCCTTTGCTAAGTCACCTTTTGGTGAGCATTCACATGGGACACAAATATCTTCACATTTTTGCCCACTCAGAGAGGTCTATCCAAATATTTGTCATCAATTTTCCCCAAATTTCCTTGTCATCAGTTTTCCAATCATATTCCTTCCTGACCATCTAGCCAAACCATTGGCCATAGTCCATGAATTGGTATATAACTGCATGTCTGGCTAATTATCTTTCCAAGCCAAGTGAACATCCGGGTACACTGCCTGAAGCCCTGCCCTCAGCGAGGATTTCCCTTCACCACTGTCCTTCAGGGATGTCCCAGCGAGGAACTGTGATCCTGCAGCGTCCACTTCTAGGAGGTTCCTGCGTATTGTGCAGAACCATCTGTAAACCAGGATTCTCTCCCTCTGTCAACTGACTATAGGGAACTCCCCGTGAGGCCATAGATACAGGCTGAGAGAGGAAAGGTGGTGTAGCAGGAGTGGGCACCATGAGCATTTGGGAGGTAAGATAGGTGGCACAATACACTTCTACTTCTTTTCCCCTTGAATTGAAGATGATCCCTGGTGCTGTGTGATCAAGTGGTTAGCTATGTCTATTACACCCACATCAAAGTTACTGCTCATATAAAGACTTTCATTTTACTTTATGGCCACATTCTTTACCAACCTCCTGGATTTTTAAAAATTGTGCTTTGCATTGTGTTAACGTTTACTATGCTGAGGAGACCATATAATGTTGGAAAGACATGGATAAATTCATCACTGCCTTGGGGAAATATGTCTGATGAACAGGGACGAACAGTCTTGGCTTGAACACATTTCCATTGAGCAGAGAGCAGGATTTTGAGAACTGGGGGCTAGGCCAGGAGAGGAATGGATCCTGAAGGAGAAAGGAGAAGAAGGCTCTAGTAGTATGCTTCAGCCAAGGCCTGGGAAAGCTGGGACGACCCAAGCCCGGAGAGTCAGACTTACTCAGCCATCAAGTCCAAGCACTGGAGGTAGAAATGAAAGCCAGCGTAAAGAGCCCTAAATCAGAACCTGGATCCAACCAAGCGGTGGGTGAAAAGGCCTGAGCAAATCAAGGTTGTTCACACAATTGCTGTAAAAATTCCCAAAGTGTTCCTGGTTACTTCTTGTGGACCTCAGCCTGGCTCTACTTCTCCAGGACATGCAGTGCACCATGATGCTTTAACATATAGAGGAGAGTGAAGTATAGGGCAGAGAGGAGAAGAAGCATCATTTATATTCAAAACATCACATTTTTTAGAGCCCTAAACTATTTCATTTGCTCATGTTTTTTTTTTTTTTTTTTTTTTTTTTTGGCTGTGTTGGGTCTTCTTTTCTGTGCGAGGGCTTTCTCTAATTGCGGCAAACGGGGGCCACTCTTCATCGCGGTGCGCGGGCCTCTCACTATCGCAGCCTCTCTTGTTGCGGAGCACAGGCTCCAGACGCGCGGGCTCAGTAGTTGTGGCTCACGGGCCTAGTTGCTCCGCAGCATGTGGGATCTTCCCAGACCGGGGCTCGAACCCGTGTCCCCTGCATTGGCAGGCAGATTCTCAACCACTGCGCCACCAGGGAAGCCCTGCTCATGCATTTTTCACTTCTCTATAGGGCTATTTATACTTCATTCATTCATTCCTTACCTATCCCTCAAGTTATGGAGAAGATTTAAAAGGCCCTATGTAATGAAAAGAAATAATACAATGGAATTAGAAGTGGAGAATTATGAAAAAGAAAACATGAACACAAATGGAAAACTGAGACAAAGTAGAAAGACAGGGAACCATGTTTGTGTTTAATTCCTCAATATAGATGAAAACCCTCAAGAAAAATATTATGGAAGCCCATCTCATAATATCTTAATGGTGATAAGGTCAAAATGCAGACTAAATTGGGTTTTCAAGAGCCGAGATGTCTCATCCCAGCTCCATCACCCCCTTCCAATCAATGATGAGCCCTCGGTTTCAGTTTCCTCTCACATAAAAAAATAATCATTGCTTAGTGAAAAGAGCCAAGGTTAAGAATCAGCAGTGTCTAGATCTTTCTCTGCCACCTGACCTTGGAAAATTTATTAAACCTTTCAGATCCTCAACTTTTTCATCTGTTAAATGGAAATCATGTGGAATTTAGACAATATGTGATGCATTTAGTAGAACACGCCATGACATTTGCAAATGTTCTATCACGGTAGCTGTTTAAAAATAGGGTATCGAAGCAAGTGATCTTGAAGGTCTCATATAGTTTCAAATTCAGATTCTTTGAATTAACTCTTTATCATATGAAATTTTAATAACCATTACTCTTTTATCAGTGTTTGCTAGAAACACTTATCTGTGAATCACATAACCGATTATATTCTTGGCATAACCACTAGGGAACTCAAGAAAAATAAATGCAAACTGACAGCAAAACTGACTATAAACGTTTGTAAATCCTTATAAAAGAACAGGCTGCAGATGAAAAGCTTTCCTTGGTTTCAAATGAAACTAAGGTTGAGACAAAAATTTATAAATCAAAATGCTGCGGTGTAAAGGAAAAGCACATAAGAGCTCTTTAGCTCTTATGGGAGATGCTTTCTCCCATCGTCTGTTTTGCAAAATACAATAATAATCCTAATAAAGAATTAATAGGAAAGCTACTTTGGATCACAAGAAATTATGACAAAAGGATAACTTTTCCAATGAATGTCATTGAAGTTTATAGGAAGAAAAACCACACACTTTTTCTAGGGGAGATGCTGGTTTGTGGGGGGATGGGCTGAGGAATACTGGTTCAGAGAGAAGGAGTCTGCAATGAATGGTCCTGATAGCTTCTTGGATGCTGCCAGAAGAATAGAAAAAGAATTGAAGATGGAATAAAGACAGGATATACCATGTATTAAAGACCTATTTAGTGATCAAAACTGCATCAGAAGCTTCACTTTGATTTCTTACTTAAGCCTTACAATATCCTAAAAGGGTAGTTCAGTTCTTTTTAATCTAGTAGGAGGGAATCAAGATTACAAGAATTACAAGGATTGAGTAACTGCCCAGGATTCAACTGCTGGTAGATAAGCGATAAACCATGATTAGAAAATGAGCTTGTCTGACTATAAAACTTATGCCGTTTCCCCTCTGCCAGGCTGAGAGACGGTTTCTCTTGGGAAGCCAGCTGCAAACCTATTTCAGCCAGGCTGGACTACTATTTATCACCACCACAGTAGCTGTCATCCTCATGATTGGGATACAAAGCATGTAGCTGACCAAGCACAGGGAAGAGTGTACATCTGTTCCTTTATCTCCTTGGGAGGTGCCGAGGAGGGAAGCAGCAGTGGTGAAAACCATCTGAGGCAGGGCACAAGGATGCCCGTGGATGGCATCTTACCATTCCTTTCTCTCAACTTCTCTGCAGAGAGGGGAGAGGTTACTGACAATAATAATGTTAAAAATATCTTTACACAAACAGTATTTTTATCATTCATAGAGAATGTCTGAATATATATGGAATGTATCCACATTATTATATATATATTTATATATATTATTTATGTACACATTATTTTATTTATATGATATACCTTATTTTATATATGAATATATATAATATATAAATATTCATATATAAAATAATGTGTATATATTATTCATACACATTATTATACACATACGCTATTCTGTTCCTCTTCATGGCCATAATTTGTGGTTATGAAGAGGATATGAAAACAGAGAAATCTGAAGTCTAAAGTGCTAGCAAGTGACAGACACAAACACAAACCCAGGTCACCTAACTACCTTCTGTTACAATCCCAGCACTCGCTAGAAGATGTCTGCCTGTTTTAATATAGCTTGCCAGTTTCACAGGGCAATTGCAAAGCTGACTTCCTATTTGAAATTAAGATTCTTTACTTCCTCAGAAGAAAGCTTCTATATACAAAATATAATGGCATAGTAATGAGCTCCCCTGAGTGTATCAACCCTCTATGCCCACCCTCAAATATTACCCCTCTTTTGCTTCCTGTAGTGTCCAAAGTAAAAATCAACAGGAACAGTAGGTGGCTGGGAGAGCATAGAAGTTGGAAGTTCAAAACAGTTGAATAACATTTAAGAATAAGTCCTTATGAATGGTGAAATCTTGGTTTAGAAATACTTCCTTTTTGGAAGAGATGCTAGGGTGGGGAGAAGGACCCTGTTATTTAGAGACAGACTGGGGACTAGGAACAATCTCTCCTTTTCAGTTTCTTGTCTTTGAAAATGTGTGATCCTGCTAAAATAATTCTCAGCCAATTGAATATCCATTGAACAAAAAACATAGATGACATTTTTTTAGATGAAGCCTCTCTGTTTCGTGCTAATTATATCTGACCACCGATATCTTGAGAGAAGTGTAAGGTATTCATGGGAGGTGGATCAGAAGTTTGCTGTGAGAAATAATTTCTATCCACCTTGTATTTGCTGACAACAGATGAGAACGCAAACACAATAGGAAAATTCCTTTGGGGACTCCTGACCAATCATATAGTAAAATGTGGGATTTGGGTACAATAATTTATTCATCTTTATTTCTTTGTTGAAGAACATTAAACATAAAAAATTGGAACATCAACGCAGTTCATCTTAGATATTCAAAATTATAGAAGTGGAGAAAAGAAAACATCTATGACAATGATTCTGAACTAGCACGGAAACTGAAACATTGCTTGATCTCAAATTACTTCTTTTAAATCAACTTGGGAAATGACATAACCATACTTAATTCCTCCGAGAAGAACTGTTCAGTTCCAACCATCTGCTAAATTAAGCAGCAGTGATTATAATGAACATTTACAACAGACCTGATACAAAAGGGGATAATAACTTTATGCATAAGACAAAGTCCTGGGAGGCTACTGCAATCTCGAAGATGAAGATGGAAATTAGGAGAACAGATTTTACAGTGTACTGGAACTCTAGGAGTGGTGATGGTCAAAGTGCAACATCACATTTCCTTAAATTTTTATTTCATTTTAGGAAAAATGGTCACCAAATTCTATCAAACTACCAGTTTTCCAGATTTTTCTTTTACCACGTCTCATCAGATCACTAGTTTTTCTTTTTCCTGGTGGTAACGGAGATTTTGTTTTCTTGTTTATTGTCCCTTCCTCTGGGCAGGTACAAAAGTTTTCAGCATAACTTCTAACAAATGTAAGAAGACCAAAAAATTAAAATAGCTGGTCTCCTAAGGACCAATAACCCTGAAAGATGTGTCATTAATGAGTCTAGCAGTTTTCTTCTTTGGTCCTTGAGTGGATGTTCAATGTTTCTGCAATTTTCTGGCACTGTTTATTTATGCGTGTGGGTCCACACACATTTTCCATGAAACTAGTTGCCTCAGACTAGTATTATTCAGGTGAAATAGTAATAATAATAATAAGTTTTTCGGCCTTGCCTGCCCTAGAATGTTGCCTATGTTTATTCTTCAACCGGAGAAACTGCTTTCATAGCACAGGATCACATTATTAAATATTAGCAGGGACTCCTCATCAAAAAAGAAAAAAAAAATTTGTATTTGCACGTGGCTCCAAGTTCATGGAAAATAAAATGCCTTAGAAGTTCTCTTCCTTCCAAATGCCAACAGAGCTAATATGATAGGGGCACTAAGGCATCTGGGAGAGAGCTAAGTGATGTTTTAGATTTTCAAAGACATAGTTCTGATTGTGTTGCTGCCTCCACCACCGACAGGATTTGAAAGCTTGAGAACAGGGGAACCTCCCTCTCCTTCCTCACGCACACGCTCACTGCCGTGGAAGATATTATTTATGAGTCTTCACAATAGTCTCACTCATGAAATGCCTTCCCTGAACTTTACAGTCTATGGAACAAAGAGGTCTGGAAATTGATTAAAGGCGCTAATTATTGTAGTTGCATTTAGAGGTGTGATTGACAGGGCAGATCCCAGGGAAAACACAAATAGTCCCTCCTACTCTAGCAACTGCTCATATGTTAATTTACTAGAATTAAACATGTTCAGATTACATAATGCGAATAATATTCAGTTTAGGAATACTAGTGAGGTTAATAAACACAGAGGTCTTAAAGGGCCTTTCTTTTTTTTGTATCACTAATTGTACTTAGCGGAGTCTTTAACAAGGCTTTCTTCCTCTTTCTTAATGCCATTTTGTAGGGATATTGGGATGATTCATTTCAAATAATACTGAACTCTGTGAAACCCAAAGACCCATGAGAAAATGTTTGCCCATCACCCATTCATTTATCCATCCATCCATCCATCCATCCATCCACCCATCCATCCATCCATCCCCTAAACATTTATTCACTCACCATATATTTCTTAAATCACTACCATGTTTCAGGCACATAGTGAGCAAGAAAGATATAGTTTCTGCCCTCATGTGGCTTATATTCAAAATAGAAAAGACAGAATATTGAAAAGAATGATTGATCGGGTATTTTTGACAGACACTGTGTTAGGTTTGGCAAAGAGGCAAAGATTTCCCTCGGATGTCACTCCCAAGGACTTAATATCCTAGGCACATGGCCTCCTAGCCTTTCTAAAGTTTCCCACATTCCAGTAGTGACTCTGAGGCAGAAGTCTTCAGACCCGAGAGACCACATGGGCTAGTCCAGCTTATGTCTCTGTGGTAACCAGGGAGGACAGATGCCCGACTTAATGATGAGCAGGTATGGCAAGAAGAGGGCAGTGCCCAGTGAAAATGCTGGCAGTGTGCCAAAGCCACACAGATGATCGTTATTTTTGCAGAAAGACACAGTATGCCTCACGTGAGAAATGTTAAACTGAATACAATTCCACTTGCTTCAATGGCAGGTGACAAGGATTTTTACCTGCTCTTTCAGTGAGGCTAACTAGAGAAGCAGTGAATGCACATCAGCCAAAGAGGAGGAAATAGGTGACACAGTGATTCTGGATCACCCTCACCTCTAGAGGCCACAGCCATCTGGGGGTTTGGCTTCCTCCCTGGGCCGTCACAAGGAAGTGCTTGTAGGATCCACAAACCTTCTATTCATTTCCCAGGCTGTGGGTTCTCTCCCTGCCTCTCCCACCCTGTGGTTGCAAATGCTGCTCTGGAAGACAGCAATACAATTGCAAGTTAACAGGCATGTACAATCTACTTTACTGTTTGCAGACTAAAATTTGTCTTTCTACCTCAGCCTTCCCAATAGGTGTTCCATGTTGAACTAGCTCTTCAATTTTGAGGCAGTATTTGCACTGTCTTGAAGAAGAACCAGGTTCATAGCCCAGTGCATCTTCTGGAAATGAATGCATTCAATGAATTATTTATCGAGACTCTTGGGTATATTACTGCTGCCTTGACAATAGCTTTAGCTTTTGAGTGAATTATGGGGTCTAGGGTACTGGCCCCAGAGAATGTCTTAGGAGGTCAGGAAAGTAATATGTTTTATAACATCACTAGGGTAACTGCAAGAGGTGTGAGAGAACTGGTGGATTTAAAGAGTTGCTTCTTCAGACAGCTTAAGTTTTCATTTTCTATGCCAGGTTTATGTCAAAAATGATATTTTGGCAGTGAAATAACAGAATAACTAAAGCAACTAGCTAAAATGTGGGAATTCAGTCAATTCAGTGATTTAGGATCAGGTAGACAAAATAACTCATTTTTAAAAAATAATATTTGAAGGGAAAGATATTTCTGGATGTTTTATTCAACTCTGCATGTATACATAGCATAAATAAGTATTTTATTAGGATGTAGATAACTTGCAGCAACTGATCAGGTACATACAAAGTTAAAAACAGATGTTTTATTGAAAGCCATAGATTGTTTGCAAACTTGAACACTCTTTGCCTTAGATCTGCCCTTACTTAAAGATCTAACACACTTTATATTTCTGTATTTTAGATAAAACTAAGAGCATAGACCTATGACTTCCAGCTCTGCCACGTCACATAGAATTATGAAAATATTTCACTTATCTAGTCTTCATTTTGTGATCCAGTGACAAAATAATCAGGTGTTTGTGCGATAGAGCAGCAATAATAAGAGTTCTTTGTTTCTATGATTCTGCCCCTACTCACTCTATGATAAATTGATACCTTCTCACAAGGGCTTGTAAATGTAGAGCTCCTGACTAAGACAGGATATTCTGCCATTCTGGTCACTTCTCTGATCATCCCAATGATGTCCCCTGTCCCTCAAAAGTCTAGTGTTTGGTCCCACATCTGGTTGGTCTTGCTTGTGGCTCAGACCATTGTGTGTCCCATTCTTGTTCCATCCTGCACCAACTCTCACACCCAGATGTGGAAAGTTGACTTAACATCAACCTGAACCACATGTATTCATATGGGCCCCAAGGTCTTGCTGCTTTATGCTGTCAGTATCTCACAGATCTGTGGCAATGTGATTCTCATTTTATTATTATTTTTTAAAATTCCATGCCCCTTGCCCTAGATCTCCACAGCTCTATTGAGGGCTGGGAGCTGATCTGGAGGATTCAGCACACCCTGCCTAACACTGTTTCTCTGACACTTTCATTCTCCAGTGACTATTGCTTGAACATGTATGTGCTTAGCATTGTGCTGGGTGCTGGAAATAGAGTTTTGAGCAAGACAGACACAGTTTCTGTCCTAAGGGGGCTTAGAGTCTAATGGGGGTGATAGGTGCAAACAAGTAAATCAATCAATAAATTATTGTTTAAAGATAGATATTGAAGAAATAATTACAAATGTAAGTGATGTTGCAAAATGGGAAGTAAAGAGTGGTATGAAAGGTTATATTGAGGGGAAATTAAACAACCTCAGAGGGTCAGGAAAGGATTCCTGAGGAAGTAATATTTAGGCTGAGATCTGAGAGCAGAGAAGGAATTAAATAAGTAAGTGGCCGTGGGAAAAATTGGAGGAAAAGCAAGGGTGCCTCAGCCATGTTCAAAAATGATATTCTGGCAGTGAAATAATTAACAGAATAACTAAAACAACTAGCTAAAACGTGAGAATTCAGTATATTCAGTGATTTAGGATCAGGAAAATGTGTGAAGACCCTGCATTCCCAGAGATCAAACCCCATTTGAAGAGGTCAAATGAGAGCACTGTGTTTTCTTTAATGAGGCTGGAAAGACCAATGAAAACCAGATCAAGGGGGGCCTTGTAAGTCACAGGAAAAGGCTTGACTTTTATTCTAAGATAATGAGAAACACTGAAAGCTTGATTAAAAATATTTTAAATTATTAAGTATTCTAAAAGGACAAAATAATGTAAAAAAAAATAATACATTAGATACCTCTGTAGTCATCATCGAGCCTAGTATTTTGCATTTGCCTCACAGGGTTTGAAGAAATAAAATATTTCACTTCAGCTAAAATCCCGGACTCATGTCCCTTCTTCCTCCCTATCTTTCCAGATAACGACTGTCCTGAAGTTGGAGTATATCAGTCCTATGTAATGATGTAGTATCTAGTGAAGCTCAAAAAGTGCAATCCCCATGACCTTGCAATTTGTCTTTTAGGTATCTATTTTAGAGACCTCACATATATGCACAAGAGACATTTTCAAGAAACTTAATCACAGCATTTTTTATTGCAATGAAAAAGTGGGACTAACATAATAGTCCTCAGTAGAGGGGTAAATAAAGAAACCCTGGTTTAGTCATACAGTGGAATCCTGTTCATGAGTTGAAAAAAAGTGCCTTGGAGTTTATGAATTGTTGAGGATAACATTTAAAAAATAAGATGTTTTGTTAAAAAGGCAAGTTCCAAAGGAATATCTAGTATATAGTTCATGTATAAAAAATTTAAATACATAAATAAAATGGTATCTATTATTTATGGAAGCAAATATATATAGTGAAAATATAAAAAACATTCAAGCTTCTAAGCAGGGAGATATACAGTAGAAATTGCATTTTATAAGCTCAGTCTGGCTACAGTTTTAAGAATGCAATCACAAGGGTATACCAGTAGAGTATATTGCAATATATTACTATATTATAGTCGAGTAGTTGAACAATAACTGGAACTTTGATTAGGGAGCAATGTAGACAGATTCTAGAGCTATTAGAAGGTAGAATTTTTAGGATACGTGTTTGGCTATGAGGGTGTGAAGGGTGGAAAGGAGGCAAGTGACTTATAAGTTTCTGGCTTGAGTAACTTGGTCACTTGTGCTTCTATTTACTGATGCAGGGAACAAGGATTGCATTGACAGCTCTGGGAATGAGCGGAGGAAATAAATCCAGTGTTTGAAAATTGAAGTGGGGTTGCTTTCTTCAACTAGAGAAGTCAGGGATAGATGGGAAATGGACCTGATGGTCAATAGAGAATTCCGAAATGGAGATAAAGTTTGAGCATCCTCAGCATATACTATGGGAGGTCATTCAATTTGTAAGAGTAGGTAGAATTGATTAGACACACGGGATGAGAAGAAAAGATGGCCTAGGACTGAGCCCTGAGAGACATTAAAATGTAGTGCTGTCAATGGAGGCTGAGAGGAAGAGGCCATAGAAATACGGGGGGAAAAGAGATGGGAGAGAATATGGAATCAGAGAAGCCAAGGAAGCAAATTATTTCCAGAAAAAGGAAGCAGCTAACAATTTTGAATGCTGATGATACTTCAAGCAAGAGAAGGGTTGAAAAGTTGAATTTTGGGATTTGCTCTGTTGGATTTTGCTCTATAGAAGTCATTAGTGATATAAAAGTGAGCATATTCAGAAGAATGGTTGGGCTGAAAACCATTTGGGGTGGGTTGAGAAGTAAATGGAGGAGTAGAAGTGGAGATAAGCAAGAGGAAGCGACATCTTATATGAGTAGTTTGGGAAGGAAAGGACAACCATGGGTAAGAACTGGGGGACTAGGAAGCTAGGGTGAAAGGAATAATTGTTTTGTTTTTGTACATTTGTTTCTTTAAGATGAGGCAAATTTGAACGTGTTTAAATGCTGCTGGGAAAGATTCAGTAAGGAGGAAGAGACTGAAGATATAGAAAAAGGAGAAGATAACCAATGGGTGAGTTTCCCCAAAGAAGGTGAAATTCAAAGCATTCTACAATGATTTATTGTTGAATTAATTGATGCATGAATAGGAAGAAGGATGTCATTTCTCCAGAAACAGCAGTAAAGCATTAAAAAAAATGGCTGTGGTCATCAATAGGTTTACTGATTTGGGTAGCAGTGAGCTGAGGGTTTTGATACCTGATCGCTTCTGTTATCTCTCTGAGGTGGGAAGTGAAACCATCTGCCGAGAGAAAGGAGAGGGAGGGGTAGGACTTAGAGGTTTTAGGTGAGCAGAGTTTGCAATAGTTGTGGAGTGTTGGAATGAATTCTGGATCAGGAAACAACATAGGATTTCTGTCACTTTTTAGTTCCAAGTTGAGGTTGGAAATTGTGAATTCATGGTGGTGCATTGTCCTTGGACCACACTTGTGTATCTACGCTCTATTCCCTTTGGATTAATTCTTTCACAAGAGTCTCCTCATTTCTTCCTACAGACTCCCCTTCCAGGTGTGCCACACATGTCTGAATTTACAGTCAATATAAGGCATAGGTCAGTTTCAAGGAGCCAATGCTGTTTTCTTAAACTATGTCCAGCATATTTGAAAGAACCTTATACAATGGCAATATTCTAAGGCTTAGCTATCTATAACTGTGTCAGAAGCATTCATGGACTCCCAAATTTGTTGGGTTTTTAAGCCCTGAAGGAAGAATTGGGTATTTAACATTTTAGCTCTCTATAAATGACAATGTGAGAATAAAGAGTTCCATTTTTCACGAACAATTTATATAGTCTGTGACACAGGTTTCATCAACCCTGGACTGGAAATACAGAACCTGTGGTGTGCCTTCTTAAGTGTGGCAATGTTTATGTTATGCAAATTTTTATTGTTGTTGTCATTTGGTCATAGTCTTAGTTTGGGAAAATGTCATAAGTATTCAGAAGTCTGGGAACACTGCAGAATATTCTCATATGGTTACTGTGGTCCGATTGAGTCAGCAGCATATTGACACACATTCACTTTTCCATAGATTCAAAAGAACCAATGTTTTCTTTTTAAAAGTGACCTCATTTTCCATCGTAAACGTCTCTACTCTAAGGCCTGGTGAGAGAATTCCTTGGAAACCAAAGAACATTTAGTCATTTAATGTGTATATGGGTGTTTTTCTCTTTAATTTATGGAGTCCTTTGAGCGAGTAAATTAAAAAGTGGTGTGTTGGTATTCCACAGTTTGTCATTTTTGAGGCGAGTTTATTTCATAAGCAAGTCTATAATTTAAACAGTGTTCATGATCTTCTATGAAACTTTTAGTTATATCTATGCCATGCAAACTGGTTGAACCGTTTTCACACGATTTTGATCAGAAGGGTATAGAGCAGTAGAATGATCACCAGTTGTGGAATAAGAACTCTTGGGTTCCACTTCTAACTCTGCTACTAACAAATATAATCTCGAGTAACTCTTTATCTGAGCTCCAGTTTCCTGACCTGTGAAAAGAGGAGTTTTGTTAGGTGATTCTTAAAATATTTTCTAGATCTTAATCTCAGTTTTAGAAGTTGACACAGCTGTTTGGCAGCATGAAAAAAAAAAAGGCTAAACATTGTTAATTCTTATATGGTGCAATTAAAAATGTGCATGTTCAAGCCTGGGGTTTAAGTTCATAGGATTTATTCATTCATGCATATTTTTTTTTTTTAAACATCTTTATTGGAGTATAATTGCTTCACAATGGTGTGTTAGTTTGTGCTTTATAACAAAGTGAATCAGCTATACATATACATATATCCCCATACCTCCTCCCTCTTGCGTCTCCCTCCCAGCCTCCCTATCCCACCCCTCTAGGTGGTCACAAAGCACCGAGCTGATCTCCCTGTGCTATGTGGCTGCTTCCCACTAGCTATCTATTTTACATTTGGTAGTGTATATATGTCCATGCCACTCTCTCACTTCGTCCCAGCTTACCCTTCCCCCTCCCCGTGTCCTCAAGTCCATTCTCTACATCTGCGTCTTTATTCCTGTCCTATCCCTAGGTTCTTCATAAACTTTTTTTTTTTTTTAGATTCCATATATCTGTGCTAACATACAGTATTCGTTTTTCTTTCTGACTTACTTCACTCTGTATGACAGACTCTAGGTCCATCCACCTCACTACAAATAACTCAATTTCATTTCTTTTTATGGCTGAGTAATATTCCATTGTATATATGTGCCACATCTTCTTTATCCATTCATCTGTCAATGGACACTTAGATTTCTTCCATGACCTGGCTATTGTAAATAGAGCTGCAATGAACATTGTGGTACATGTCTCTTTTTGCATTACGGTTTTCCCAGGGTATATGCCCAGTAGTGGGATTGCTGGGTCATATGGTAGTTCCATTTTTAGTTTTTTAAGGAACCTCCATACTGTTCTCCATAGTGGCTGTATCAATTTACATTCCCACCAACAGTGCAAGAGAGTTCACTTTTCTCCACACCCTCTCCAGCATTTATTGTTTGTAGATATTTTGATGATGGCCATTCTGACAGTGTGAGGTGATACCTCATTGTAGTTTTGATTTGCATTTCTCTGATGATTGGTGATGTTGAGCATTCTTTCATTCATGTGTATTTTTATTCAATAATGAGCATCAGAAATTTGCTGGACAATGATGAATAAGAAACGTACCCGTCCGCAGGTGGTTCACATTGATGCATGGTACAGATATGTCAGCAGGTTATTGGAACAAATATGATAAGTGATCCTGCTATAATGTCTACATAATGTTCAGAACTTTCAATTCCCATGGATACCACTCTGGTCCAAGCTACCATTATGTCAATACCTCATCTAGACTGTTGTAAGAACCTCCTTATTGCTCTCCTTACTTCCATTCCTGTCCCATTCCAACTTACTCTCAAAAGGCAGCAAAAAGCAACATATTAAAAATATAAATTTAGTCATGGCACTTCCATTCTTGGATCCTCCACTGACTTCCCATTGTATCTCAAATGAAATCCAAGAATTGGCACGATCTGCCCCTCCCTACATCTCCAACCTCATCATGGTGCTTTACCTCTTGGTCCTAAAAGTCAGCCATGCTGGGTCAAGTTCTCATTCTTCAGGTTTCAATTCGGAGATCTTCATCTCAGAATGATTTCTCTTACCATCTAAATAGATTGTACATCCTCACTTCTTTTTCTGTTTCACTACCACTTGCTCTTATTTTTCACAGCACTTACAGCAACGTTTAACTTGATAATATTTTATTCCCTTATTTATTGTTTAACTCGCCCACTAGAATGACATCTCCATACAGGCAAGGAATTTGTCAGTTTTACTCACTTAGCATCTAGCATAGTCCTTATTGTATAGCTCATGAAATATTACTTGAAAAAAAACCAGTCCAATTATTATGACTTTTTCTGTTTTGCAACCTGAAAATATCAAGGAAATGGAAACAGAAGACATTCTTTGACATTTCTTATAAATGATGTGTCTAACAGTTACCAATTATGCAAAGATTGGCATGATTAAAATAATAATTTGCAATTTGTAGTATTATCACATTCTTTGTTTTTTTAAAACAAGGCATCTATGAAGAACCATAAAAAGAGAAATTCTTTTTTTTTTTTTTTTTAATTTTACACATGTGTGCATGTGTGTGTGTGTGTGTGTACAGTGCATTTTTGGGTGGGGTGATGCTCTGTGGTTTTTGTTTTTTGGTTTTTTTTTTTTTTAAAGACAGTGAAATAGAGAGAAAGTCTTTTTTATTTATTTATGGCTGTGTTGGGTCTCCGTTTCTGTGCGAGGGCTTTCTCTAGTTGCGGCAAGTGGGGGCCACTCTTCATCGCGGTGCGCGGGCCTCTCACCATCGCGGCCTCTCTTGTTGCGGAGCACAGGCTCCAGACGCACAGGCTCAGTAATTGTGGCTCACGAGCCCAGTTGCTCCGCGGCATGTGGGATCTTCCCAGACCAGGGCTCGAACCCGTGTCCCCTGCATTGGCAGGCAGACTCTCAACCACTGCGCCACCAGGGAAGCCCCAGAGAAATTCTCAATCGAACTAAGTCAAGTTCTATTTAAGTACTTATTCATACAGCAAGTTTTGGAAGAGTTTTAATTAGTGATGGGCTTAACGACTGTCTAACAATGTTTCACACCATTCAGCGTTCACTCTGATACTGTTAACAAAATAAACAATAATTATATTATTCCTTCTTATTAATTTTTCACTCATAAAAGCCTAAGTACTAATGTGCTGGTAAATAGCATCAATTTTCGTGTGCAATAATTTACTTACTTTTTGGTCTTTCCTATTACATTGTGATCTTATTTATTTTTACATAAGATTGAATATCAGGTCATGATGATAAATCTTATGTTTATAAATAATAAAGGGAAAGAAGGAAATATAAAAATAATAAAGTAATTTTTCACTTATATAGCCATTTGAAATTAATAAAAACTTGTAAGTGATACAAATGAAATTATTATGAAATATGGCTATAGATAGTTCAAATTTTATAGCAAAGTGTTTATTTTCCATAGTAGATAATACAGTAGGCTACTTAGACTCTATTAATACAGAGCTGTCTCTTTTTTTGTGTTATTCTCACTTCCTGGAATATTCGTAGTTCTCCTTTGAAGACCCACTACATCTCTAGAATTCTTAGTATATAAGAATCTATCACAGAACAGGTAGCTAATAAAATTTTGTTGACATGAAATGAAATATTTCTCCAAATTATTAAGTCCTACAGTGCTTATACTCTATGCCATATGAATTATCAAAACAGATCTGAGGGCTTCCCTGGTGGCGCAGTGGTTGAGAGTCTGCTTGCCAATGCAGGGGACACGGGTTCGAGCCCTGGTCTGGGAAGATCCCACATGCCGCGGAGCATCTAGGCCCGTGAGCCACAACTACTGAGCCTGCGCGTCTGGAGCTTGTGCTCCACAACAAGAGAGGCCACGACAGTGAGAGGCCCGCGCACCGTGATGAAGAGTGGCCCCCGCTCGCCGCAGCTAGAGAAAGCCCTCGCACAGAAACGAAGACCCAACACAGCCAAAACTAAATAAATAAATAAATAAAAATTTAAAAAAAAAGAAAAAAAGAATTAAACACACACACACACACTAAAGCTGTAGAGAGAATATTAAAATTATTTAAAAAAAAAAACAGATCTGAATTCTATTTTGTGTTTTAAAAATAGGATAATCACTAACAGTTTGTTATTTACAGTTAAATTTTATTTAGTTTTTGGATAGGTAATATGCACACACAGGTTATGCTTTTAGGGAAATGAAACCACTATTAATAATCTTGACATGCTCTCTTTCTTTTTAGTCTTTTTTCTAGGTATATTTAATTTGTTAAGGTCATACCATAATATAAGGTTTTGTTGTTTGTACTTAATGTGTTGTAAATATTATCACAGTGCTTTTTAATAGCTACAAAATATTCTGTCTATAGTTATATCTTACTTACTGTTATGCTATTTTAAAATACCTGGATTATTTCCACTCTATGTTAATATAAACCACGCTGTGACTAATATCTTGTGGTGTATATCTTTGTCTGCATTTTCTTCCCATTGCACCTCATGATAGGGATATTTTTATGCATTTTGAGATGTGTTGAAATAGCATTTAAAAAATTAGACAACTTTTTTTTTTTTTTTTTTTTAAACTGATTGGAAATTGAATGCAAACTAAGACCACTTGACTGTTACTGAAATGAATAGCCCAGTTTGCTTTTTTTTTTTTTTTTTTTTTAAGAAATTCACGTTCTTTTATTTATTTATTTATGACTGTGTTGAGTCTTCGTTTCTGTGTGAGGGCTTTCTCTAGTTGCGGCAAGTGGGGACCACTCTTCATCGCGGTGCGCGGGCCTCTCACCATCGCGGCCTCTCTTGTTGCGGAGCACAGGCTCCAGACGCGCAGGCTCAGTAATTGTGGCTCACGGGCCCAGTTGCTCCGTGGCATGTGGGATCTTCCCAGACCAGGGCTCGAACCCATGTCCCCTGCATTGGCAGGCAGATTCTCAACCACTGCGCCACCAGGGAAGCCCTAGACAACTTTTAATAATAGCTAAATTTACTATGAATACTTCAGGCATATTTTCTCATAACTCCCTTTGGGTAGATATTATTATTATTCATCACTTAAAACCATTGGAGAGCTCAAGTAATGCAGCCAAGGCCACATAGCTAGTTTGTGTTAGAACCAGGTCTTCAGCATAGTTTTTTCTGACTACAAGGATATACAATCTGAGTTGGCTTGCTTGGCTGCCATAACAAAATACCAGAGTCCAGGTGACATGAACAACAGAAATTTATTTTCTCCCATTTCCGGAGGCTGGAAGCTCAAGATCAAGGTTTGGTGTTCCAAGTTCTCTCTCCTCAGCTTGCAGCTGGCTGCCTTCTCGCTGTGTCCTCACATGGTCTTTCCTCTGTGCATACATGCTGTGTTCTAATCTCTTTTTCTCTTAAGGATACCAGTCGTACTGGATTAGGGCCTTCCCAATAAAACCTCATTTTACCGTAATTACCTCTTTAAAGGCCCTATTTCCAAACACAGTTATATTCTGAGCTACTTGGGATTAGGACTTCAACATACAAGTTTTGGAGGGACACATTTCAGCTCATAACATCATCCTGTATAATAAATAACATTTTCCTAAAGCAACAATCTACCTTACACTCAGTAGTGAAATGTCATTTCTTTTACAGTGTAGAATAAAAGAAAATATTTTATTTTTTAATTAAAAAATGTCTTTTGTTTTTAATTTTTCTGGAACTTCTAGATTAAACAATTTGACATAAAACAACAACAGCAAAAAGAACTATAGCAAACAGGAGGAAACAAAATTATTGTTATATGCAGATGATATGACTATACAACTAGAACTACACCCCACCCAAAATTAACAATAAAGCTCTTCAAATATTGAGGTATTCTTTAAAGTCTTAGATATAAAATATTCAAAACCAATAATTCTTCTATTGTTAATTAAAAGAATGTTGTTCTAACAACAGTAATTTCACTGTAGAAATTTTTTTTTATAAAATATACATACAAAAGAGTACACATAACCTGTATATATTGTTTAAAGTATAACAAAAAACAAACACATACACTCCACATCAGCTTAAGAAATGGAAACAACACACTTCCCTAAATGTCTGTCTGTCCTTTCAGGCTCCAAGATGTAATCAGAATTCTGATGTATTTACCACCCCTTTCCTTTTTTAAAAAAAAAAAGTTTTCTCATATCAGTGTATATCACTAAGCCATATATTTTCTATTTTGACTATTTTAGCACTTTATGTAAGTGGAGTAAATCTGTGTATCCTCTTCTGTGAGTGGTTTTTTCATTTGACATGTTTTTGAGATTTATCTGTGCTGTTTTCTAAAGCTGTAGTGTATTCATTTTTATTGCAGTCTAGTATTCCATGATATAAAAATACTACCGTTTATTTATCCATTTTCCTGTCTAAGGATGTTCAGAGTTGCCACTTTTTTAAGATATAAATAATGCTGCTATGAAGGTTCATGTTTCTTAGGATACATGTTTAAGAATATTCTAGGGCAGTGGCTTTTAAACTGTTTTGACTCCCACCCTCAGTAAAGAATTCATTTTACATTGTAGTGCAGTACACAGACAAGCACATACAAACACCCACACATGTATATGCACATATAACTAAAACAATATTTTTACAAAATAATAATACATGCAGTGCTCACTGACATTTTCTATTCTATTCTATTTTTTAAAATGCTGGTGGTGGACCAAAAAATTGATTTTATGGTACCAAAATATCTCTTTTAAAAGCAGTAAAGAATAATATGGAATTTTACTCCATATTAATAATGTGGAATGCTTCATATTATTCTCCAGGAGAAGGATGGCTTTAAATTCTACTAATATGGTAAAATTTTCTTTAAATCAATTTTAATCATATCTGTTCTTTTCTCGAAGTCCCTCTTTTTTTTTTAAATAAATTTATTTATTTTTTGCTGCGTTGGGTCTGTTGCTGCGTGTGGGCTTTCTCTAGTTGCGGCGAGGGGGGGTTACTCTTCGTTGCGGTGCGCGGGCTTCTCACTGTGGTGGCTTCTCTTGTTGCGGAGCACGGGCTCTAGGCGTGCGGGATTCAGTAGTTGTGGCTCATGGGCTCTCTTAGAGCACAGGCTCAGTAGTTGTGGCGCACGGGCTTAGTTGTTCCATGGCATGTGGGATCTTCCCAGACCAGGGCTCGAACCCGTGTCCCCTGCATTCACAGGCAGATTCTTAATGACTGCGCCACCAGGGAAGTCCTCAAAGTGCCTCTTAATCTGGTAGGTATTACATCATCCACTTCCCTCCTCTCGCTCTAATCAGTTTTTCCTGCCTCTTTCTATTTCTAGTGTTGATCCACCAGTCTCCTTGCCCTTTCAAAATCTTTCTCTTTGTGTGTCTCTAATCTTTTTTTTTTTTTAACATCTTTATTAGAGTATAATTGCCTTACAATGGTGTATTAGTTTCTGCTTTATAACAAAGTGAATCAGTTATACATATACATATGTCCCCACATCTCTTCCCTCTTGCGTCTCCCTCCCTTCCACCCTCCCTATCCCACCCCTCTAGATGGTCACAAAGCACTGAGCTGATCTCCCTGTGCTATGTGGCTGCTTCCCACTAACTATCTATTTTACGTTTGGTAGTGTATATATGTCCATGCCACTTTCTCACTTTGTCAAAGCTTCCCCCTCCCCATATCCTCAAGTCCATTCTCTATTAGGTCTGCATCTCTATTCCCATCTTGCCCCTAGGTTCTTCATGACCATTTTCTTTTTCTTTTTTTTTTTTACATTCCATATACATGTGTTAGCATACGGTTTTTGTTTTTCTCTTTCTGACTTACTTCACTCTGTATGACAGACTCTAGGTCCATCCACCTCACTACAAATAACTCAATTTCGTTTCTTTTTTTGACTGAGTAATATTCCATTGTATATATGTGCCACATCTTCTTTATCCATTCATCTGTTGATGGACACGTAGGTTGCTTCCATGTCCTGGCTATTGTAAATAGAGCTGCAATGAACATTTTGGTACATGACTCTTTTTGAATTATGGTTTTCTCAGGGTATATGCCCAGTAGTGGGATTGCTACTGGGATTGTTCTATTTTTAGTTTTTTAAGGAACCTCCATACTGTTCTCCATAGTGGCTGTATCAATTTACATTCCCACCAACAGTGCAAGAGGGTTCCCTTTTCTCCACACCCTCTCCAGCATTTATTGTTTGTAGATTTTTTGATGGTGGCCATTCTGACCGGTGTGAGATGATATCTCATGGTAGTTTTGATTTGCATTTCTCTAATGATTAATGATGTTGAGCATTCTTTCATGTGTTTGTTGGCAATCTGTATATCATCTTTGGAGAAATGTCTATTTAGGTCTTCTGCCCATTTTTGGATTGGGTTGTTTGTTTTTTTGACATTGAGTTGCATGAGCTGATTGTAAATTTTGGAGATTAACCCTTTGTCATTTGCTTCATTTGCAAATATTTTCTCCCATTCTGAGGGTTGTCTTTTCCTCTTGTTTATGGTTTCCTTTGTTGTGCAAAAGCTTTTAAGTTTCATTAAGTCCCATTTGTTTATTTTTGTTTTTATTTCCATTTCTCTAGGAGGTGGGTCAAAAAGGATCTTGCTGTGATTTATGTCATAGAGTGTTCTGCCTATGTTTTCCTCTAAGAGTTTGATAGTGTCTGGCCTTACATTTACGTCTTTAATCCATTTTGAGTTTATTTTTGTGTATGGTGTTAGGGAGTGTTCTAATTTCATTCTTTTACATGTAGCTGTCCAGTTTTCCCAGCGCCACTTATTGAAGAGACTGTTTTTTCTCCCTTGTATATTCTTGAATCCTTTATCAAAGATAAGGTGACCATATGTGCGTGGGTTTATCTCTGGGCTTTCTATCCTGTGCCATTCATCTATATTTCTGTTTTTGTGCCAGTACCATACTGTCTTGATTACTGTGGCTTTGTAGTATAGTCTGAAGTCAGGGAGCCTGATTCCTCCAGCTCCGTTTTTCTCTCTCAAGATTGCTTTGGCTATTCAGGGTCTTTTGTGTTTCCAAACAAATTGTGAAATTTTTTGTTCTAGCTCTGTGAAAAATGCCATTGGTAGTTTGATAGGGATTGCATTGAATCTGTAGATTGCTTTGGGTAGTATAGTCATTTTCACAATGTTGATTCTTCCCATCCAAGAACATGGTATATCTCTCCATCTATTTGTATCATCTTTAATTTCTTTCATCAGTGTCTTATAATTTTCTGCATACAGGTCTTTTGTCTCCTTAGGTAGGTTTATTCCTAGATATTTTTTTCTTTTTGTTGCAGTGGTAAATGGGAGTGTTTTCTTAATTTCACTTTCAGATGTTTCATCATTAGTGTATAGGAATGCAAGAGATTTCTGTGCATTAATTTTGTATCCTGCTACTTTAACAAATTCATTGATTAGCTCTAGTTTTCCGGTATCATCTTTAGGATTCTCTATGTATAGTATCATGTCATCTGCAAACAGTGACAGCTTTACTTCTTATTGTCCGATTTGGATTCCTTTTATTTCTTTTTCTTCTCTGCTTGCTGTGGCTAAAACTTCCAAAACTATGTTGAATAATAGTGGTGAGAGTGGGCAACCTTGTCTTGTTCTTGATCTTAGTGAAAATGGTTTCAGTTTTTCACCATTGAGGATGATGTTGGCTGTGGGTTTGTCAGATATGGCCTTTATTATGTTGAGGAAAGTTCCCTCTATGCCTACTCTCTGGAGGGTTTTTATCATAAATGGGTGTTGAATTTTGTCAAAAGCTTTCTCTGCATCTACTGAGATGATTATATGGATTTTCTCCTTCAGTTTGTTAATATGGTATATCACAATGATTGATTTGTGTATATTGAAGAATCCTTGCATTCCTGGAATAAACCCCACTTGATCATGGTGTATGATCCTGTTAATATGCTGTTGGATTCTGTTTGCTAGTATTTTGTTGAGGATTTTTGCATCTATGTTCATCAGTGATATTGGCCTGTAGTTTTCTTTCTTTGTGACATCTTTGTCTGGTTTTGGTATCAGGGTGATGTTGGCCTTGTAGAATGAGTTTGGGAGTGTTCCGCCCTCTGCTATATTTTGGAAGAGTTTGAGAAGGATAAGGGTTAGCTGTTCTCTAAATGTTTGATAGAATTCACCTGTGAAGCCATCTGGTCCTGGACTTTTGTTTGTTGGATGATTTTTTTTCCTAATTGTTTATTTATTTATTTATTTTGGCTGTGTTGGGTCTTCATTTCTGTGCGAGGGCTTTCTCCAGTTGCGGCAAGCAGGCGCCACTGTTCATCGCGGTGTGCGGGCCTCTCACTATCGTGGCCTCTCTTGTTGCGGAACACAGGCTCCAGACGTGCAGGCTTAGTAGTTGTGGCTCACAGGCCTAGTTGCTCTGCGGCATGTGGGATCCTCCCAGACCAGGGCTCGAACCCATGTCCCCTGCATCGGCAGGCAGATTCTCAACCACTGTGCCACAAGGGAAGCCCCTGTTGGATGATTTTTAATCACAGTTTCAATTTCAGCGCTTGTGATTGGTCTGTTCATATTTTCTATTTCTTCCTGGTTCAGTCTCGGCAGGTTGTGCATTTCTAAGAATTTGTCCACCTCTTCCAGGTTGTCTAATTTATTGGCATACAGTTGCTTATAGTAATCTCTCAGGATCCTTTGTATTTCTGCAGTGTCAGTAGTTTCTTCTCCTTTTTCATTTCTAATTCTATTGATTTGAGTCTTCTCCCCTTTTTTCTTGATGAGTCTGGCTAATGGTTTATCAATTTTGTTTATCTTCTCAAAGAGCCGGCTTTTAGTTTTATTGATCTTTGTTATTGTTTCCTTCATTTCTTTTTCATTTATTTCTGATATGATCTTTATGATTTCTTTCCTTCTGCTAACTTTGGGGCTTTTTTGTTCTTCTTTCTCTAATTGCTTTAGGTGTAAGTTTAGGTCGTTTATTTCAGATTTTTCTTGTTTCTTGAGGTAGGATTGTACTGCTATAAACTTCCCTCTTAAAACTGCTTTTGCTGCATCTCATAGGTTTTGGGTTATCTTGTTTTCATTGTCATTTGTTTCTAGCTATTTTTTGATTTCCTCTTTGATTTCTTCAGTGTTTTGTTGGTTATTAAGTAGTGTATTGTTTACCCTCCATGTGTTTGTATTTTTTACAGATTTTTTCCTGTAACTGATATCTAGTCTCATAGCGTTGTGGTCAGAAAAGATACTTGATACGATTTCAATTTTCTTAAATTTACCAAGGTTTGATTTGTGACCCAAGATATGATCTATCCTGGAGAATGTTCCATGAGCACTTGAGAAGAATGTGTATTCTGTTGTTTTTGGATGGAATGTCCTATAAATATCAATTAAGTCCATCTTGTTTAATGTATCATTTAAAGCTTGTGTTTCCTTATTTATTTTCATTTTGGATGATCTGTCCATTGGTGAAAGTGGGGTGTTAAAGTCCCCTACTATGATTGTGTTACTGTCGACTTCCCATTTTATGGCTGTTAACATTTGCCTTATGTATTGAGGTGCTCCTATCTTGGGTGCATAAATATTTACAATTTTTATATATTCTTCTTGGATTGATCCCTTGATCATTATATAGTGTCCTTCTTCGTCTCTTGTAATAGTCTTTGTTTTAAAGTCTATTTTGTCTGGTATGAGAATTGCTACTCCAGCTTTCTTTTGAGTTCCATTTGCATGGAATATCTTTTTCCGTCCCCTCACTTTCAGTCTGTATGTGTCCCTAGGTCTGAAGTGGGTCTCTTGTAGACAGCATATATACGGGTCTTGTTTTTGTATCCATTCAGCCAGTCTGTGTCTTTTGGTTGGAGCATTTAATCCTTTTACATTTAAGGTAATTATCAATATGTATGTTCCTATTACCATTTTCTTAATTTTGGGGGGTTTGTTATTGTAGGTCTTTTACTTGTCTTGTATTTCCTGCCTAGAGAAGTTCCTTTAGCATTTGTTGTAAAGCTGGTTTGGTGGTGCTGAATTCTCTTAGCTTTTGCTTGTCTGTAAAGGTTTTAATTTCTCCTTCAAATCTGAATGAGATTTTTGCTGGGTAGAGTAATCTTGGTTGTAGGTTTTTCTCCTTCATCACTTTAAATATGTCCTGACACTCCCTTCTGGCTTGCAGAGTTTCTGCTGAAAGATCAGCTGTTAACCTTATGGGGATTCCCTTGTGTGTTATTTGTTGTTTTTCCCTTGCTGCTTTTAATATTTTTTCTTTGTATTTAATTTTTAATAGTTTGAATAATATGTGTCTTGGCGTGTTTCTCCTTGGATTTATCCAGTATGGGACTCTCTGTGCTTACTGGACTTGAATAACTGTTTCCTTTCCCATATTAGGGAAGTTTTCAACTATAATCTCTTCAATTATTTTCTCAGTCCTTTTCTTTTTCTCTTCTTCTTCTGGGACCCCTATAATTCGAATGTTGGTGTGTTTAATGTTGTCCCAGAAGTCTCTGAGACTGTTCTGAATTCTTTTCATTCTTTTTTCTTTATTCTGCTCTGCAGTTGTTATTTCCACTATTTTATCTTCCAGGTCACTTATCCTTTCTTCTATCTCAGTTATTGTGCTTTTGATCTCTTCTAGAGAATTTTTAATTTCATTTATTGTGTTGTTCATCACTGTTTGTTTGCTCTTTAATTCTTCTAGGTCCTTGTTAAACGTTTCTTGTATTTTCTCCATTCTCTTTCCAAGATTTTGTATCATCTTTACTATCATTATTCTGAATTCTTTTTCAGGTAGACTGCCTATTTCCTCTTCATTTGTTAGGTCTGGTGGGTTTTTGCCTTGCTCCTTCATCTGCTGTGTGTTTCTCTGTCTTCTCATTTTGCTTAACTTACTGTGTTTGGGGTCTCCTTTTCGCAGGCTGCTGGTTCATAGTTCCCGTTGTTTTTGGTGTCTGTCCCCAGTGGCTAAGGTTGGTTCAGTGGGTTGTGTAGACTTCCTGGTCAAGTTGACTAGTGCCTGTGTTCTGGTGGATGAGGCTAGATCTTGTCTTTCTGGTGGGCAGGTCCACGTCTGGTGGTGTGTTTTGGGGTGTCTGTGGCCTTATTATGATTTTAGGCAGCCTCTCTGGTAATGGATGGGGTTGTGTTCCTGTCTTGCTATTTGTTTGGCATAGGGTGTCCAGCACTGTAGCTTGCTGGTCATTGAGTGGAGCTGGGTCTTGGTGTTGAGATGGAGATCTGTGGGAGATTTTTGCCATTTGATATTATGTGGAGCTGGGAGGTCTCTTGTGGACCAGTGTCCTGAAGTTGGCTCTCCCACCTCAGAGGCACAGCTCTGATGCCTGGCTGGAGCACCAAGGGCCTATCATCCACATGGCTCAGAATAAAAGGGACAAAAAAAGAAAGAAGGAAAGAAGAAGATAAAATAAAATAAAATAAAATAAAATAAAATAAAATAAAGTAAAATAAAATAAAATAAAGTTATTAAAATAAAAAAATGAAAAATAATTATTAAATAAATTTTTTTTAAGGAATAAAAAAAAAGAAAGCAGAGAGCAACCAAACCAAAAAACAAATCCACCAATGATAACAAGCACCAAAAATTATACTAAAAAAAAAACCCCAAAAAACGGACAGACAGAACCCTAGGACAAATGGTAAAAGCAAAGCTAATACAGACAAAATGACACACAGAAGCATAGACATACACACTCACAAAAAGAGTAAAAGGGGGAAAAATATATATATCATTGCTCCCAAAGTCCACCTCCTCAATTTGGGATGATTTGTTGTCTATTCAGGTATTCCACAGTTGCAGGGTACATCAAGTTGATTGTGGAGATTTAATCTGCTGCTCCTGAGGCTGCTGGGAGAGATTTCCCTTTCTCTTCTTTGTTTGCTCAGCCCCTGGGGTTTAGCTTTGGATTTGGACCCGCCTCTGCCTAAGGGCATCTGTTCTTCGCTCAGACAGGACGGGTTTAAAGAAGCACCTGATTAGGGGGCTCTGGCTCACTCAGACCCGGGGCGGGGGGGGGGGGGGGAGGGAGGGGCACAGATGCAGGGCGAACCTGCGGCGGCAGAGGCTGGCGTGACGTTGCACCAGCCTGAGGTGTGCTGTGTGTTCTCCCAGGGAAGTTGTCCCTGGATCATGGGACCCTGGCAGTGGAGGGCTGCATAGGCTCCCAGGAGGGATGGTGTGGAGAGTGACCTGTGCTTGCACACAGGCTTCTTTGTGGCTGCAGCAGCCTTAGCGTCTCATGCCCATCTCTGGGGTCCGCGCTGATAGCCGCGGCTCGCGCCCGTCTCTGGAGCTCCTTTAAGCGGCGCTCTTAATCCCCTCTCCTCGCGCACCAGGAAACAAAGAGGCAAGAAAAAGTCTCTTGTCTCTTCGGCACCTCCAGACTTTTTCCTGGACTCCCTCCTGGCTAGCTGTGGCGCGCTAGCCCCCTTCAGGCTGTGTTCACGCCACCAACCCCAGTCCTCTCCCTGCGATCCGACCGAAGCCCGAGCCTCAGCTCCCAGCCCCCACCTGTCCCAGCGGGTGAGCAGACAAGCCTCTCGGGCTGGTGAGCGCTGCTTGGCACTGAGCCTCTCTGCGGGAATCTCTCTGCTTTGCCCTCCGCACCCCTGTTGCTGCGCTCTCCTCCGTGGCTCCGAAGCTCCTCCCTCCACCCCCCACAGTCTCCGCCCGCGAAGGGGCTTTCTAGTGTGTGGAAACCTTTCCTCCTTCACAGCTCCCTCCCACTGGTGCAGGTCCCATCCCTATTCTTTTGTCTCCGTTTTTCTTTTTTCTTTTGCCCTACCCAGGTACGTGGGGAGTTTCTTGCCTTTTGGGGAGGTCTGAGGTCTTCTGCCAGCGTTCGATAGGTGTTCTGTAGGGGTTGTTCCACATGTAGATGTATTTCTGATGTTTTTGTGGGGAGGAAGGTGATCTCCACGTCTTACTCTTCTGCCATCTTGAAGCTCCTCTCTAATCTTTTATTATGTAGAAAAATTTAACTTTAGGATCAATGCACCTTGAAACAGGACGTTTTATGTAACATAGTTTCCAAAAGATAGGTATTTATCAATTAATGAATCCCGAAACCAAGGTGGGTAAGACCATTGTTTTTTCTCTGAACTATAATAGATCAGAAAATAAGTAGGTTTTGTTTTGCAAGACCTTTGCTACAATTGTGTGTGTGTGTGTGGACTAGGTTGCAATAATATGTATTTCTTATTTTAGGTATGTAACAAAATATTTTTTCCATCATATTCTTCTTAGTCAACAAAACAAAACACAGTACAATAACAAACAAAAACAATAACAACAAAAAACAAAACAACTTCTTAATCTTCTTTACACTGAGCTACACTATTTACTGACAACCTCTCCCCCCCTTATCATTGAAACCTCCAGAGATGTTATAGCAGAAACTGACCCTGTGATTCAGGCAAATCCATTGGTATAAGAATTTCAATGGGTCTGCATGTAATAACTGCCCAGTTTATCTCTTAGCTCTACCTGTGTCTTCAATAGGAATCAGATAGTATTTTTCAGAGTTACTTTCTGACAATGAAATCTGGGAGGATTTCCATCTCCCAAGAGTTGAGCAATATTGGGTTACTTCTTAAACTTTTCCCATCAGCCTTGTGGTCTAGTTCTAAGCGAACAGTGCCTGAGCGATCATGATGATCTTGCTTTCATCATACTTCACCACATTTAATGCAGATTCCAGGGCCCAGCCTGGCTCTGAGGAGGCTTTGGAATCGGGTTGGAAATTGACCCTCCTGCCTGGGGGCCTCAGTGGTCAGGAAGCCCACCTCAGGTCTCCAAGGCAGGCCTACAACAGCTTACTGCACTGGTGCTTCACATGATTTTCTTATTCTTTCAGAGTAAACACCTTCTGTTTTTCTCCCTCTTCTTTCTGATTTGGTTTCACTCATCCGTAAGAGCAGTACAGGCTCTGGGGAATCCTAAGCTTTTTCAGTCCCTTGTGCCAATGTGCTGATACATTGTTGATTCTGCCTTGTTCCAGTCATTTCCAGTTCTTTAAACTACAATCTACATAATCTTCAAATCTTGCTACCAGAATCTTTTGATTCTGCATAAACATTCAGGGCAAATCTCCCTCTAAAGTTTACATATGCTTATAAATATAAGAATCTGCACATCTCTCCATCTTTTCTTAAGCTCTTTTGAATGAAATGCAATGTTCTTCTATAGACCTAGAGCTTTGGGGTATTAAGTTCTCATATAATTACAGCACTGAAATCCTCTAAACTCCTAGGTCATCTCTGTTACTTGTCTACCTGTGAGGCTTGATATACAATATAATACCCAGAAGTATGTTCTAATCATGACTCGGAAGGCAACATCCCATGCATGTGTGTATTTTCACATTTCAGTGTTTTAGGTGTGTAGCATACTAACTATAAATATGTTACATACCTAAAATAAATTTTTGCCTGAGCCCCAGCATTTCTAGTTAGTCTATACCAAATAATAACATCCCCGGAGATTTCAGTGTTAAAGATCACTAAATTATTCTACAAAATGAAAGATAAGAGACACCAAAGGGGAAGATTTTTAAATGGCAAAGAGGCTAGTGGATCAGTGTTTTTAAAACTTACTTCATAATATACCCCACAGCTTCTCTTTCCGAGGGATCACTTTTGAGCAGGTGAAGCATAACAAGGCTGTGAACCAGCGCAAACATGCCTGCCTCAGATCTACTAGTGTGTTAGCACCTGCACCTGTTGACTCAGGAGAGACAATGGTGTGCAATTATTTGTAACCCTGCCTTCAGTGACATCATGTTAGTGACAATATCAATGTTGAACTTGGCCATGGTGGTAGTATTTACACTGCAGAAATCGGCAAATGTATGTTACAAGTGAGTGCTTTTTTTTTTTTTTAATATACTTTGTTAGCACATTTGCCAGCATACATCAGCTTATACCTGATCTTTCTTTGATTTTCTTTTCCAGGAAATAATATAACTTACTAAGACACATCTTGTATGGAAAGGTTGGGTTAAACTGCAATTTTCAGTCTAGAATTTCACATGGATTCCCTTGGATTATTTTATTAGAGTAAGATTTTATAGCATTGTGTTCATCTGCTTTTTCAATGGAAACGGCCAGTCCTGAATACTTCCTTAACTCTCTAACCTGTGAAAAACTGAAAGCATGATTGATGGGTGTTTTCCACTCTCTTAATTTACATTTGATGTGGTCTATCATCACACCTCTTGTCAGTTCAATATCCACTGACTTGCCCTTCACAGTCATTACAGGGATGCAATGTTGCCTCAATTCTAAGTTGATAATTCAAATTGAGTTGTGGCTGTACTTGCATTTTAGGGTAAATATTCTAGACAGAAACCCTCAAGGGTTAATCTGAATGTAATTGGACTGACTTGGAAACTTCTGCTCTTGCCCTGGGCTGCACTGAGACCAACTTGCACATCCAAGGAAACAAACAAAGGAGAACATTAACATAAATTAAAACATTACACACATATACCTACTAAACCCTGAAAGCACAGATAACCAGTGTAGACATTTATCAAAAGGTTTGAGGGCTTCCCTGGTGGCACAGTGGTTGAGAATCTGCCTGCCAATGCAGGGGACATGGGTTCGAGCCCTGGTCTGGGAAGATCCCACATGCTGTGGAGCAACTGGGCCCGTGAGCCACAACTACTGAGCCTGCGCGTCTGGAGCCTGTGCTCCGCAACAGGAGAGGCCGCGATAGTGAGAGGCTCGCGCACCGCGATGAAGAGTGGCCCCCGCTTGCCACAACTAGAGAAAGCCCTCGCACAGAAACGAAGACCCAACACAGCCAAAAATAAATAAATCAATTAATTAATTAATTAATTAATTTAAGAAAAAAAAATGTTTGAGATTAGATCAATGGTTCTCAAGGGAGGGTGATTTTGCCCCCCAGGAGACATTTAGCAATGTCTAGAGACACTTTGGTTGTCACGATTAGGGGAAGAGTGCTACTATCTCTAGGGGTGAGCCCCTGCTGCTCAAGTTAGTAGAATGCATAGGAATGTCCCCACAATGAGGAGCCATCCCGTCCCAAATGTCAATATGCTCAGGCCAAGAAACCCTAGGTTGGAGGGATATGGACCTTATAAAATCTATCATTTTATAAAGCTTCCTTAAAAATCCATTTTGGAAATTCCCTGGTGGTCCAGTGGTTAGGACTCGGTGCTTTCACTGCCAGAGTCTGGGTTCGATCCCTGGTCAGGGAACTAAGATCCTGCAAGCCATACGGCGTGGCTGGAAAAAAAAAAAAAAAAAATCCATTTTAATTACCTCTGCTCTCTGTCCTTGGCAGCTGTCACATCTATTTCCACAGCTCCAATCTTCTGGCTGACCCACCCTTCCTCTCATAAAATTCACACTTCCATTTCTTTGGAACAATTTAGCAATGGTTTATTTCTCTTCTTGCCTCCTGTCTCCCCTTCATTTTCCAAAATTATCGTTACTTGTCACTCTACTCAGGAGGGCAAATGAGTTTCCCTAAGATCTATTCTCCTTAGAGAGGAAAAGAATTAGGAAGAGTTGTGAATAATAAACGTCGTTTTCCTCTCTCATACACGGGAGAGCTAAGTTAACCTTAGAACGCATGAGTAATATCTCTCTTAACTTTAAATTCACTTTTTCTATTTAAGTTTGACATGCTTTCTACTTTGTTCTTTATTTGGGTAATTAAAAGGTAGTAACTCAGCAGGTGGATTTTTCCCAGCTGTCAGAATTCCTGCTAAAATATGGTTTAGAACACCTTGAATCAAAAACGACCTGACAATTAAAGTGGTCTTTTAAAGAACAGCACAATGAATGTGCGTCTTTGGAAAGTTTATTTTCCATCCATTACTATACTTTGAAGTAGAATTACTGATTGTTATTTAACAATATTTCATTACAGTTAATTGGCTTCCAACATTTGAAAATGATTTTCTCCCACTGTTCCAGAAGTTACTACTAGTAGCCCCTAAATCACAACCTTGATGGGAGAGCTTCATGTTCTTTCCTGATAACATTGTTTTTGCAATTCCAAATTTAACAAGGTGATTATATCCTTGAATTTTTGTACTTTGTGAATTTTTTTAGGAGGAGCGACAGGGTCATGCTAAATGAATCCTATTTTTTAATTGGAATCTTAAATCTTCCTCCCTCCTAAAAGATATTCCCAAATTTTACCATTCAAATGGTCTCTGGGAAAATCCATGCAGAGTTTTACAAGGGCTTTTATACATGACCACATGAGTGGATATAAAAGCACTTCAGAGATAAATTAGCTTCCTCCTAGACGACTTCATCTGCAACTCATGGAAATCAAATGCAGAGTTACGTACTCCAAAATCACTGGAAACTCTGGCGTCTTCTAAGGAAAAATTAAGTAAGCAGACACTGGAAAACGGAGCAGTTACTATCCTTTGTTAACAGCACAATCAGATTAAGCTATGGTTCTGCTACTGTGTAATCTACAGACAGATCACTTTACTTTTTGGAACTTCTGTAAAGTTGGAACATAGTGTTTGCCATTACTCTCTCCCAGTGCTGCGTGGATCATCTGGGGAGCTCATTATTCTCTTAATAAATATTTATTTAAAACCAAGCATGTAATAGGCCCTACAGTAGATAAAACAGATGTGGTGATGAGCAAAGATGTCAAGGTCTTTGCTCTTTTGTAGCTTTTACTATCTAGCACTCTGCCATTGAAAGAGCAGTGCATACTATAACATTGGCATGCTCCAGAAGCTTGTTAAAAATCCAGAATCTCAGGCCCTCCTCAAGCCTACTGAATCAGAATCTATATTTCAACAAGATCCCTAGGTGATTCATAGGTACGTTAAAGTTTGATGAACATTGATCTAGCAGATATTACAAAAACTAATTCTAAAGTTAGGAAAGTGCTATGCAAATATTTTTAAAAGGCCAGTTACTCCTAAAACTAAATACAAGCTGTTTTAAAATTTCAAAGAAATATATGCACATGTGCTTACTTGTCAGATACTTTCTGTTAAAATTATAGATGAAAGATAAATTGTAATTATTATTTATATTATTATTAGAACTTTTAGCACCAAAGCAGTTCAAGAAAAATGTCAGAAAAAATAAATGAGATTTCCGGAGGAAACTATCCATTGAAGTTCACATATAAGAAAATAAGAAGGATGGAACTTCCGGTTCAAATCAGTTGAGCCATGGAATCATCCTTAGGTTATTCTTGGAAAACAGTATTTCATAGTACTTGCTCTTTGTGGAATCACAAGGAAAAAACATAAAAGAAAAAATGTCTTTTCTTTTGGGAAAGAAAGTACACTTAAGGCAGAGAGTAAGAAACAGAGAGATGAGTAAGGAAATAACAGAGTTGGCTTGAGACAAGAAATGAGTCTGAAAGGGAAAGAATCAGTTAGAAAGTAATTAGTGTGTCTCCAGACATTAAAAAGAAGAGTAGAATATATTTCAGGGCTTGATATCCCTGAACAATCAGAACAGCCACAAACTACTGTCAGTAATTTAGCAGAGATGTTATGTCAAGAACAAAATCCACACCCACAACCTCATACTCAACCAAATTGCATGCAATTGCTTATGACAAGTCCTTGCTGGAATCCTCTTATCATGGCAAACATCCTCAGTGTTCTAAACAGTGTCATGAAGGAAGAAAAAAGAAAAAAGTCCGAGACTGGGGCACAGATTTTCTGTGGAAACAAGAAAAAAAATTGAGTGGCTCTACAAGAAACTGTTGTCCATGTGCAAAGATGGTTGTAAATTTTATAGATACTATGCATACAAAATACACGCATTCAAGCATTGTTTCCTAAAAGGTATATAAATAAGTAGACAAAGGTGACTTTTTTTTATTACAGAGCAGTCAATTTCAGTTTAAGGATTGAGAAGATTCCAGAACTAACCCTCCTATTACTGATTTTAAGCTTGCTAGAAGAACACAGTACTGGAACACAGCCAAAGGATTGTGCCAACAGTGTAGGATTAAACACTTGCCAAATTCTGCTACTCAGGCAGTACACTATTCATTGATGGAGTGCTTAATAACAGAAGAGAATTCAATCCAGTTCACCTGTCCTTGGGAGGTATTTACAGTGTGATACCAATAGAGCTTCAGTCCATTTATTCACCAAATATTAATTAGGCCACTAATATATTACCAGTCACAGTGATTTGAGGAAGTTTATAATCAAATTGAAGATATGAAAATGATAGTAGCAACTGAATGAATGTGAATCATCCATGTAGAAACTAACCCCAGACTTATTTTAGTTCTATAACTGGCCTCTGTAATATCTCCATCAATAATGTTATTGCCTAGATGTCACCAGTGGAGAGACCAGTTAATTGTAAGTCTATTGCATGGCTGGAGTATTGTATATACAACACTGATATGGAGTGTGGAGGTGAGAACAATCTCAAATAGGGAAGGCAACAAGTGATTTAATAATATGGACCGTCAAACATTTGGGGGTCAACTGTAACAAGAGTCATTACCGTTAATTCATAGAACGATGCAAACTGCAAACTCTCTGGCCCCAGAAAAAAGTGATAAGCTAAAAAAAAAAAAAAAAGCATTGCACACTATATTCCCTTTAACATACAGCTTGCCACACTTATTGTAGGGTAACTTCCTATTTTATTATTCATCTTCTCAATCGTAAGCTCCCTGAAAGCAGGGATTGTATTTATATTGGTTGCCATTCTATTTGTAGCAAGTAGCATAATGCTTGACATTTATTCATTCTAAACCTTTAGTAAGCATATGTTATGTGACATCATTGTCCTAGCTGTTACCAGAAAACTGGGCTCAGTTCTTGATGAGTGTCAAACCAGTAGGCACAACCAAACCAAAGATAGGGAGAAGGAAGGATTTATTATTACTTGCAGCAAGTAAGGAGAACACTTCCCAAAGCAGTGTCTCCCCAAACAGCGAAATTGGGGAAGTTTAAGCTAAGGCTACATGCATATTCATGAAGGGGCCTGAGCAGAGGAAAATTCAGCATAGAATTGAGGCAAAGGTTGACAGTGTCCAAGCTTTAGTTGACTGAAGTCAGGGGGGGTCAGAAAATAGACTTTATTTTTTAGAGCAGGTTTAAGTTCACAGAAAAATTGGGCAGAGAGTACCGAGTTCCCATGTACCCACTGCCCCAACATATGCACAACATCCCTCACTATCAACATCTTGAACCAGAGTGGTACATTTGTTACAATCCATGAACAATCTATATTGTTCATACTCACCCAAAGTTCATAGTTTACATTAGGGTTTACTCTTGGTGGCATTCATTCTATGTGTTTTGGCAAATGTATAATGACAGGTATCCAGCCTAATATCATACAGAAAAAAGTAGTCTCACTACCTTAAAAATCTTCTGTGCTCTGACTATTCATTCCTCCCTCTCTCACAACCCCTAGAACCACTTGTTTGTTTTTTTTTACTGTATCCATAGTTTTGCCTTTCTCAGATGTCATATGGTTGAAATCGTACAGCATATAGCCTTTTCAGATTGGCTTCTTTCACTTAGTAATTGGCATGTGAGATTTCTCCATGTCTTTTCATGGTTTGATAGCTCATTTCTTTTTAGTGCTGAATAATATTCTATTGTCCAGATGTACTGGGGTCTTTTTATCCATTCACCTACTGAAGGACATCTTGGTTACTTCCAAGTTTTGGCAATTATGAATAAAGCTGCTATAAATATCAGTGCAAGTTTTTGTGTGGACATAGTTTTCAACTCTTTTGGCTAAATACCAAAGAGACTAATTGCTGGATTGTATGGTAAGATGTTTAGCTTTTGTAAGAAAGTGCCAAACCCTCTTCTAAAGTGGCTGTGTCATTTTACATTCCAGTTCCTGTTGATCCACATCCTCATCAGTTGTTAGTGTTTTGGATTTTGGCCATTCTAATACATATATAATGGTATCTAATTGCTTTAATTTTAACTTCCCTGATGACATATGATGTGGAGCATCTTTTCAAATGCTTATTTGCCTCTATATATCTTCTTTGGTGAGGTGTCTGCTAGTCTTTGGCCCATTTTTTAGACAGGATGTTTGTTTTCTTATTCTTGAGTTTAGGGATCCTTTATATATTTTGCATAACAGTCCTTTACCAGATATATCTTTTGCAAGTTTTTTTTTCCAGTCTATGGCTCATCTGCTCATTACGTTGACAGTGTCTTTTGGAGAGAAGTTTTTAATTGTAATGAAGTCCAGCTTATCAATTATTTCTTCCATTGATCACAACTTTGGTGTTGTATCTAAAAGTCATTGTCATACTCAAGGTCATCTAGATTTTCTCCTACATTATCTTCTAGGGGGTCTTATAGTTTTGTGTTTTACATTAGGTCAGTGGCCCATTTTCAGTTAATTTTTGAGAGGGGTGTAAGGTCTGTGTCTGAATTCACTTTTTTGCAATATGGATGTCCAGTTGTTCTAGCACTATTTGTTGAAGATACTATCTTTGCTCCATTATATTGCCTTTGCTTCTTTGTCAGAGATCAGTTAACTATATGTGGATCTATTTCTGAGATTTCTATTCTGTTGCATTGATCTATTTGTCTGTTCTTTCACAAATACCACACTGTCTTGATTACTGTAGATTTATTGTAAGTCTTGAAGTCTGGTAGTGTCAGTGCTCGAGTTTATTCTCCATTCATATTGTGTTGGCTACTTAGGTCTTTTACTCTCCATATAAACTTTAAAATCAGTTTGTCAATATCCACAAAATAACTTACTGAGATTTTGATTGGGATTACATTGAATTTATAGATCAAGTTGGGAAGAACTGACATCTTAACAGTACTGAGTTTGCTATACATGAGCATGGAATATCTCTCCATTTATTTAATTCTTTGAGTTTTGTTTTTTTTTTTTTTTTTTTAGCAGAGCTTGTTTTTCACATATAGATCTTATCCATATTTTGTTAGATCCAACAGTATTTTTAAAAATTTAGTCATTCAATTATTTCTAAAAATTTAAAAACTATCTACCTTTCCAGCTAGACCGTTAACTGCATGAGATCAAACCAATGACTGCATTGTTTAATACTATATCTCTAGTGACACACAAAAGACACCTAAGATAAGAAGTATTTATTAAATAAATGAAATAATGAATACCATATGTGCTGAAATATGTAGTAAATACTAGAGTTTTCTCCCCAACATCCCTACCCCAAATGAATAGGCTAGCCACATGGTATTAAATTACCCCTTGTCAGTGACTTGTTCCAAAAAGAATATGGCCATTCTGTCTCATGAAATGTTAGAAGTTCTGGAGGATTCTAGGGAAAATATTTCTTACTCTTAAAAGAGGCTTCTTTGTAGGCATGTTGCTGGATCTGGATCCAGCACCTGGAAATTATGCAGCCACCTTACTATGAGCCCTAACATGAAGACAACATGAAGGATGGAACTACAGAAAGGTTGAGAAAAAGATAAATCCCAAACTGAGCCTTGAAAAATGTAATTGTGCTGTTGAGTCAACCAGTCTGGAGTCTGCTTCTCCTCTGGGTGCCATGTTATGTGAGATAGTCAATATTCTAGCTGTTTAAGCTAATTTTAGTCTCTAGATTATCAGAAAAAGTTGGACATTTAAAAGTTGTTTTAGTTTGAAATGTACCTATTTGAGGTCTACTTAAGCTAAAAGCAAATATCCCCAGTTGGATAGAAGCATAAAGATTCTGACACTTCCTTGTTGACACTATTTGATATATTCACCTTCTTCTCACATCCACTTCCAAGAATACACTATGTGCTTTAGTTCTGCCCTAGGTCATCTTTGTATGTATCTCACTGGATTCTACTAGGTAATTAAGTAGGTATTTTTGTTTATCCAAGTGTAATGTTTATATATATATATATATATATATATATATTTTTTTTTTTTTTTTAATCCAGGATATAATACTCATCACCACCTTAAATTATTGAGGCATAAAAATAATGACCTCAAATTCAACCTTCATAAAAAACATCTTTATAGGGTAAACATCTCCTCACATAGCCTTGTCTTTTTTACTTTTAATTACCAAATCCTCTGCGCACACACACACACACACACACACACACACACACACCCCACCATAATCTCTCTCTTTCATAAAAACTCTTTTAAACTCCAACAATTATCTTTGTGCTGCTTGTATAACTTTAAAATGAAGGGTATTTGAACTGGTAAATGGATTAAAAGGTTAATTGCCTAATCTTAGTTTCATTCCTGAAAAGACTATTTTGACCTATACAAGTTTCCTGTCTGGAAGCTAGGAATCTTTTGAAACATACTTAAATGAATCAGTCTTATCTCAAAGGTTAACTACTTTTACGTAATTATTCTAGTTTCTTGGCAACTGGTATTTTTCTTGTTATGCTATTATGTTTGGAAAACTAAGATCTCTAACCTTTGTTTCTATTAAATATTTTGAGAAAATATTTTGGAAAATGTCATAAATATTTGAATAAACCTTGTATATTTCCTTCTTTTCAAGATGCTTGCACTCTGAAAATAAATTATCTGAAAAATTAGAGCCATTTCAGAAATTATTCTATTTCTATTTTTATTAAATATTTAGGATGACAAATTGGCCCTTCAAAGGTGTTAGAAAAATATTTCATTTGGAATAGCTTGCATAAGCCATGAAATGTCCCAGTATAGTTCTCAAAAATGCTGGTGAAAAATCGCAGTTATTCTCAGCATACCGTTAACATTTAAGCATCTCACATTCAGTAGTGGGAATATGAAATGTTTCATGTCTTAAATTTCCCCAATGTGTTATTAGCTTGAATGTTCACACTTTGCTTACATGATAAAAATAAAGCTAGTATTGATTTTATTGGGCTCAGTTCCTTGAGTTTCATCTTAAATGATCATACTTTCATTTTTACACATTTGATATCTTTGATTTGGATTCAAGGATATTTAAAATATACTGTTTCTTAGTGATATTAAAGTACCATGCTGAAGAAGTGACATTTAAGATTTTGGCTATTGATTCCACTCCTGTATAATTTTTAGGAACTTATAAAAGTAGAGAAAAACCTGAGGCAGGGCTGTCAGAGTTAATATCCTCATTAAATTATTTTTTTCTTTTACCAGTTCAAAAGACAAGGTCCTTATTAGTTAATGCATTTTAACTCTTCTTTTCTTTCTAAAATAATCTTCATTTAGAAAGAGACCTAAGTCAATGTTTAGACATTTCCATGAAGGAAAAATAATGGAAAAAGCACTAAATGGGATTGTCAGCAAGGGAAGAAGAAAGCCACAGTGATACAGCCTGAAGGCATAAAGGCAGGGAAAAGTGAAATAATAAGAGAGAAAAGAGAAACATACAAAATCAGAGAATACCTAGATAGCACAAAGAAAAATGCCTGTGTTTTTGATGTAGGAAGTTTGCTAAGCCAGAGGAGCAAATGGGGTTGACTGAGTTAGGCTGGGAATAGTCATTACCTCATGAGAACATTTATGTGGCTTGTCTCTAAAGGCCAATAAACTAACACATGACCTGGCTGCCATTGAGCATGGAGCATAATGGGTCAATACATCACAACAAGTCTAAGTAGAGAATTGTTTCATTTCCAGTATCTTTGGTCTTCTAAAAAAATATGAAATATATAAAAATACAAAAGAGGATATTAAGAGTGCACAGCAATGTTTCTCAAACCTAGTTATGTATTAGAATCACTTGGAAAGCATTTGAACCCAAATACCTCAGGATAAATCAGTCGGTGCCAGGGCATCCGTTTTTGGGTTTTGTTCTTGGTTTTTTAACCTCTTTAGAAGAGTCCAAAGTGCAGCCTGGATTGAGAGCCACTAGCAAAAAGAATGACAATAAGATTAATACTCATATATGCATCGTAAGCTTAAGAAATATAACATCACCAATTCCTTTGAAGGCCTCTGTGTTTCTCTAACAGAATTACCACCACTGCTCACCCCACATGTACAAAAGCGTACATATCCTACACTTTGTATTAATCATGTCTTGCTTTTCTCTCATGTATCTCCAAATATTTTAATTTTTAGCTTTCTGGCCTTAGAAGTTTTTATAAATGGAGTTATATAAATATACTCTTCTACATAAAGTATTTCAAAGATTTAAATTTTCTAGTTGAATCTATTTGATGCATGTAGTTACCGTTCATTCATTTTCACTATTGAATAGTATTCTGTTGTATCAACATAAACCATTTTACTGTAATATCTTGTGGTATCTTCTTAATATTGTCTGTAAACCTGGCCTATGCTTTTTCTTGTCAATTGAACATTAAGGAAATCTTATAAGGCTGTAAGTGTGGGTTAAGGCAGAAGGGGCAATGCAACAGGATTAGTTGCTGCAGACATCTGAGCCATCTGGTCATTCAACTTACTTGTGCCTTTGAAGACTTGCTTTAGCTTGACATCTTTTATACCATTTCCACTTGGTTTTGAGTTGCTGCTTTGCATGACTGAACTAACACTTGCTAAATCAGTTAAAAAAAACAGTCCATGACATGTTTCAAGGTCTCTGGATGCTCTCTGGTGGGATATTCAGTCTTTTCCAGGACCTAGTAGCAAGCAGAGTTGTTGTTTGCAGAAGAGGATATGGTTTTACTTCTATTGCTTGGGGGTTTGCAATGTGATTCTCCTATTTGGGTTGGCTAAAGGCTCTGTACAGAGCCCTCCTTGCCCTGGACAGTTTAAATATCATTGGACTTGCTGGGTCATAAAATCCAATTGATAAACACATTTCACTATGGTCAGACTTAATGTAGAGTCTTCTTTTGCTTTAAGCCCCGTAACTCTCAGACTTATGGTTACTTGTTTAATGGATCAGAGAAGAACACTCAAATGTGACTTTTGCCTTCAAAATCCAAAAATGCCTAGTAAACATTATGACTCTTCTTCAGTGCTAAGTGGAGCTGGGTATAACAATTTTTCTTAAAGGGAATTTCCTAGCACTTTGTAGATCATTGAACCTCTAGAAAGTTGACTAAGATGCTGGGCCTCAGAAATGGTATAGAGTTTATTTCCTTCCGGTACTGATAATCTCCCAAGGTGCTAGCTATATCCTACTCAGCAGATCCAATTGGCATGATGGCCACAACATAGTGAACCAGGGTGGGATGAGAAAGTGAACAAGTTTGCTGTGGGTTGATTATGGTAGAGAATATGAAAATTGAAATAGCTTTGAGGCAATGCAGTGAAGATGCACTAGGCCTATGACTGGGCTGGGCTATTTGGATGTCCTCCCCTCCACACTGCTGACCCCCAGCCCACACTGAATATTCCAGGAATTCTCTTCTTCCTGTAAGATTTCTCTAGCACCCTGTACCAAGAAAGCTTAACATCAAGCTCATTTTAAAGGAGAAAATCTTAAAGGAATCTGTTATTGGTTACAATGCATATATTGAAAGGGACATTCAGAGCTAAGAGCTAAGAGGCCATACATGGAAAACTGACACAGTAGGCATTAAACAGCAAAATAGACAAAAAAACTTGATGCCAGCCAACCTCTGTCACCCACCATTCTGCTACTAGCACAGTGGGCTCAGATGAAATAGCAATGGTGGCCAGGATGGGGTTTGCATGGGCTCCCATTCACCAAGGGTGCCACTGGTGAATGAATGTTTTACCTGCCAGCAAGAGACCATTGTTGTACCTCAGTCTGGCCCCATCCCTGGAGGAGACCAAAGAGTTAACTGGTAGGAAATTGAGTACACCAGATTCCTAACATCTTGGAAGTTAGTGATTTGTCTTGACAGTGATTTGTCTGGAACTGACATGTATTCCATACTCCTGTTTGTTTAACTTGCCTGCAGAGAGCCTTAGGCAGCACCCCTCTATGAGGGTTTATAGTTGTTTGATTCACTAAGAAGATATGTGATATAACGTGCCTCATACTAAGAAACCCTCTAAAGCAGAGGAGTTGTAGCTGTGGGCACATGACTTGATATCCACTGGTCCGATCACCTACCAAACCACCCAGAAATTTTTGGCCTGCTATAGCAATGGAATGGATTTTAAGGGTACGACCTGAGTATTGCCTGGAAGATGGTATTCTACAAGGATAGGGCCCCATCCTCCAGAACACAGCATACACCCTAACTAGCAACCATGAAAAGGTGCTCTGTCCTGAGTAGTTAGAATGCAAGGAACTAGAACCAAGAACTGGAAACAGGAGTGGCCTCAATTACCATCACTCTCGATGATCTACTTGGGGATTTTATATTAACTGAACCCCCAATTCTAAGTTTATAGAGAGCCTGGTTCCCAGGGAAGGAATGCTTCCATCAGGGGACACAGATTCCTAAGAACTTTTATTCCATGTTTGCCATCTAATCACTTTGTGTTCCTCATTCCAAGAGACCAGCAGACAAGAAGTCGCTATATTGGCAAGGGTAATTGACTCTAATCCTTAGGCGAAGTTAGAGCTTCTGTTACACGATGAAGGTGGAAGAGACTATATTTACCACCCAAATGATCTAGGTGTGTGTCCTTTGTCATTTCTTTGCCCAGTGTTGATGGTGAATGGATGAGGGCAGCAGCCACGGCTAGAGAAAGGCTTAGTGAACAGATGCTCAGAATAAGTGTTTGTCACCCCACGCATAAAGCACCTAAACCAGTAGATGGGGTAGCCAAGGGTGAATCTGGAATGGTCAGTAGAGTAGAGAGACAGTGAAGGTCAATTATATCTCCAGGAACTGTTGCAATCGTGAGGGCTGCCATATGTCCACTAACTTTGTCCTTGCAAATTTACACAGGAATAGAGATAAACAAGAATCCTGGAGTTGTTTCCAGGGAGGTGAACTTATATGAAGCAGGTAGCTCCAAGTGTGGGCAATCGTGGAGGCTATGGGGAACCAGCTTGTGGTGATTCCAGATGCTTCGCTCATTCCCCCAGCCGCTAGGAATGTTGACTTCTGACAACTCACAGCTGAGGCCCCGCTTGGCGTGGCTGGCAGCCAAAGAGAGCAGCTTTGCCCAAGTTTATGGCTCCTTCGCAGAGGATACTGCATTCAGTGACAGGTGCAACATGGAGGTTAAAATGCCCAGCTTCCTTGCCTCAATTTGGGACATCTTTGAAGAGCCATCCCAGTTCCAAAACTTCTACGGGATTGACTAAGGCCTCTCTTGCAATTGAATTTCAGTTCAATTTCTCCCTCTGCTCAATCATGCTTTGCTTCCTAACAATGTTTTTCTGGAGAGCTCTCACTATTAAATGTCCTGAATGCAAATCTTTTCATCAAAGTCCTTTCTCTGGGGTACCTGAACAAGGACAATGTCCCACAATCTTTTACATTTTTGTATGTGTGTGCTTTCTCATACCTTTTTTTTTCTGCTTTGGTTTTTTAAAAACTAATTTCTAGTTCACTAGCACCTAGTTCTAGTCACTGTTTTCAGCTGCGTTCAGTCGGCTGTTCAACTCATTAATTACTTAGCTTCAGATATTTTCTTTTTTTCATTTATGGAATGTTCATTTCATTCTCTTTTATAGATTTTAATTCTCTTTTAAATTCTCCACCCTTTGATCTGCTTTGCCTCTCTTTTTCTCTATTGTGTTTTTAACATTAACCACAGGTTTTTGAAAGGCCTTGTTTGCTAACTCCAGTATCTGGCTCATCTCTCCTCTCCTTTGCTCATGAGAGTTGGTCATAGTTTCTCATCTCCACGCTTGTAGTAATTTCTTGTTGCATGTTGGACATTGTGCTCTAACTCTTGAGGTTCTACATTATGTTATCTTCCTTTCTTGGTAAATAGAGTGAGGGTTGGAGCACCTGAATCCAATCACACGTTAATTAAAGTTGGGGCTGGGCTTCTGTTTTATGTAAACCCAGCCTGATTCTGCTTTACGCCTGCGCCTGCTTTACGCCTGCGCCTGCTTTACGCCTGCTCATCATGTTTGCTCTGCTCCCTCTCTGCCTGCACAGGGTTTTGATTCTAAGTCGGTAAGTCTCTGCCTCCTCCAGTTTGGAAGACTGCAGAAAATTCAACTATATGTCCTTCAGAGATCTCAACCCAGCTCTTCAGTCTTCCAGCTTACCTTGCTTCAAAATACGGCCAATTCCTTGAAGGTAAGACTAGTAGTATATTTGAATTAGGTTATTTCCGCGAGACTTCTGGAGATTTCACTTTGCCTTCAGGAAGCTTTTGGCCTAGTTCTCAGCCTGCTGTATAGCACCAAAACTTAGCAAAGGTTCTGTGAGGAGGAGCAGTTGCGAGTTTGAAAGCCCCCAGGTTTCCAATGTGTTCCACTACTCCTGCAGAATCACTAAAATTTTTGCTAGTTTCTCTTTTCTGTAACAAAGGGCCTGACTGATCAAGCCAGAGCCTCCACAAGCACCCAGAGTTAGAAAACGCCTGCAGGAGAAAGAAAGAGAAAAATCCTTGCTCACAAAAAAGAGTTTTTCTTCTTTCTGGAATTTTAGTTTGTTGCTTCTAAAGTTCTCTGATGCTTTTAAAATATGATATTTATAACTTATCTGGTTTTGTGCAGTTTTGCAGCAAAAGTGCTTTCTTGTCCTGACCTATTTTAAAACAGAACGCTTGTCATTAGTTTTTAACTACATCAGTTATACATTGTTAATATTATGGTTTGGTAAAATCAAGCTTTCAATGATTTATTTGAATTGAATTTATTTATTACAACTTAGCTTTTCTTTTGGGTCAATTTCTTTCTTCTTGAAGTACTTTCTTTAGAAGTTCCTTTAAGGAGTGTTTGTTGATGGTAATATTCTTAGTAAATGTTTGCATAGAAATGTCTTTAATTCACCCCAATTCTTGAAATATGGTTAAATTGGGTATACACTGAATTTTCTCTCTTGAAGATTTAATCCAACTCTCTCTTGCCTTCCATTGTTGAGAAATATATTGTTGGTGTAAATGTAAGCTCTTTGTAAGTTGTTCTGTTTTTCTGATGGGCTTTTAAAATCTTCTTTTTACGTTTGGTGTTTTTCAGTTTCCTTGGATGGCTCTGACTATAGATTTGTTTATTTTATTGTGCTTAGGATGTATTTTGCTTCCTGAATCTAGAATAGGAGTCTTTTATCAATTCTGGAAAATTTTATTATGTCTGAATATTCCTTCTGCCCTTTCTCGCTAGGTTTCCTAGAAGTCCAATGAAATGTTTATTATATTGCTTCACTACATGTTCTAAATCTTTTACTCTCATCTGTATTTTGCATCTTTTCCCCCAGATTTCATTAGGAATAATTTCTTCTGACCTACCCACCAGCTTACTAGTTCTTTGTATAACTATGTCTATTCTGCTGTTAAATTGATTCAAAGAGATTTAAATCTTCAGAGTTTCTGTTTGATTCTATTTCCAATCACTAGGGTCAACTTTTATAAACATATTTTAGAACACATGACTATCTTATTTTCTTAACCCTTCTTTTATATTTTATATATTTTTTTCTGTGCTACATTCTAAATATTATTTTTATATCTTTTCAATTCATTGTCTTTTCAGAATTTAATTAGTGTCTAATCTGGAGTTTCTAAATTCAATTATTACATTTTTATTTCTAGAAATCACATTTGGTTCTTTCCAAATCTGCATGGTAAATCTCGAAACTCTGTTACTGTTTAATTACAATTTTAATGTAACAATTAATATAGTATTTTATTAATAGAAACATTTTTATTATCCCTGTGATAATTCTAATAATTGTTGCTTTTGCATTTCTACTGCAGTTTATTTTTTCTGCTCTCTTGAGCATGGTGGCTTGTCTCCTTCTGTGTTTTATTATTTTTATTTGTAAAATAATCCTGGAACTGTATCTTTGAGAATATTTGATCCTAGATTTAAAGTTTATTTGCAGAGAGAGAATTTGTATTTCATCTGCAACGTACCTGGGGGGCTCTAACAGTTTGAGGCCACTCTGAACTAATTTTTGTTTGGAGTCTTTTTATTTTTCCCCCAACACAGCTGTGAGTATTAATTTCAGCATCGTATTCCTATTGAGGGCAGGTATTCCAATTATTTCTCTCTGTGGAGCTAGTTTTTTTTTTTTTTCCTGGTTCAGTTATTTTAATAATCAAAATTATTAGACTAAATGTAGTTGGAAGTAAACCCCCAAATTTCAATGGCTTAAGAGAATGAAGGTTTATTTTCCTCATGCCAAGTCTGATGTGGAGTGGGCTGTCCTCTCACATTTTTAAACTGTACTGTGTGGAATACATTACCTCTAGAGGGCCAGGTCTGGAAATAGAGAACATCATTTCCACCCGCATCCTACTGGCCAGAATGCTGTCACACAGTCCCCAAAACCTGCAAGGGAGAGTGGGAAATGGGCCTTCCTCTGTGCCCAGGAAGAGAAAGGATTATGATCAACATATAATACTGTTTCTGTCACATCCAGCAAAGTTGAATGCTTTTCTGGTGTCCAGCATTATGTGGAGGTCTCCATTCTGACTTCCCAACTTTCAGGGGACCTAAACTTTTTTATTAATGCTCCCCTAAGTCAGGGTTATGGTTAATTAAAATCACATCCTTGGGAATGTCATTTCTAGTGCTTCAGGGCTTTATGGGTTTGTATTTTGTTGACAATTCTGGCTTCAGAGAATTTCCCTTGTTTTTCTGCCAGCTCATCAGTGAATATTTTTAAGGGTTTTTGGTTTGTTTGCTTCTTTAATTGGGGTAGAGTTGCTTTACAATGTTGTGTTAGTTTCTGCTGTACAACGATGTGAATCAGCTATATGTATACGTATATCCCATCCCTCTGACACCTCCCTTCCCAACCCCCCATCCCACCCGTCTAGGTCACCACATGTGCACTCTTCTTAGGTATTGTGTACCAGAAGATTTCTTAGGACTTGTCTGACATACTGCTAAAAATGGAAGTCAACCTCAGTCTTTTTGAGAGGTTATTCTGGGCCCAACTGATAGCCATACACTGTGATTTCTCATATGGAAGAAGAAACTGGGTGATTTCTTCATTTTGAAAGTGTATGAAATGTTAGGGCTGCCAGGTAGCTGCTTCCTAGTCATACCGCTTCTCTCAATTTTATACTTTATGTGAGAATCCAAGTTATTCCCAGACCAAGTTATTTGAATTGTTTCCAAGGGGCTGCTGTTATCTAGCTTTCATTTAAATCAGTACTGTGTCATCTTTCTCATTATTTTTCTTTCAAGATGTCCTTCAGGGACATTTAATCTGTGGGGAAGAAGAACTAATTTGATAACACAAGATACAGTTGACACTTGAACAACACGGGTTTCAACTGCATAGGTCCACCTATACACTGATTTTTTTTCCATAGTAAATATGACCCAAGTTGGTTGAATCTGAGGATAAGGAGGAACCCTGGATACCAAGGGCTAACCATAATAAGTTATATGAGATTTTCGATTGTTCAGAGGGTCGGCATCCCTAACCCCCAGATTGTTCAAGGGTCAGCTGTAAATTCATAATTACCCACATTCCAATTACAACTAAGTAATATAAATGACATCTAATATTGAATTTATAGTTAGAGTATTAGCATTTCCTTTTTTAAAAAACTTTAAATAAAGCTCCCTTGTAGTAAAAACACACTGAAAACTCAAGAATTAAGTGGTCCAATCCAAGATTATTTTATTGTGAGTTGTCAGTTATAGATCATGAACTAATTTAAATGTCATGTTTAATTACCTGTAAAGATTATTTTGTATTTTCTTCAAAAAAAATGATTACTGTGGCAAAGGTGATTTTATTTATGGTAAGTTGTTATTAATCAGGACTATATATTCTCATATAGTGTTAAACAAATTTCTACTGCAAAAAATGCTTTAAAATTACTTTTGAAAATTTTTGCAAACCTTAAGAGGCAACATTGGATGAGCTCGATTTAGGATTTTAGATCGAAATTAGCTTTAATTAATTCAGTGTCTTGATAAAGTCTCTTCTGTTTTTGTTATAATATTTCTAAAAGAATTTCAAATCGAAAAAATTGCTTTAGCCCCAATTGTCTTTTTTGTTTTTGTAAACTGACTTCAGGAAATCCACCATAAATGTTTGCTAAACAGTAGAATCAGTACTACATAAGGCAAACTTAAAACTTTTTCAAACTCTTTTTCTCAAATTATATCTTTCAGCTTTTCAAATGATATTCCCTGTTAAAAATTGTTTTTCTATATTGCTCCCTTTAAAGGTTTTACTTTTCTTTCAATTATCAAGAAACGTTGATTTTATGAACCTAATTGATTTGAACTTACCTTATTATATTCTCAAATTGTCAAATTCATGACATGTACTCTAATACCATTGTCAGTTTGGTTATAGAAGGTAACTGTTGCTTTTTAAATATTATTCTTGAAACTTTTTCTTGTCTTTAAATTTGATAGATAATATTCCCTTGTTTCACTCATTTCTTTCCATGACAGTGTAGTTTGTTGCATGAATAAGACACTGCAGCTTATAAACATTACCTTTAAGTCCAATGAAAAGAGAACATGTATTAGTTAAACAAAATTCACCTGAGTAAATTTGAAAATCTAATTGGCTTTATCCAATGATTCATGAATCTGGCAGCAACCCACTTAGTAAACAGGTGCTCCAAGGAGTTTTGCAAATTGGAAGGCTTTTCTAGATATAGGGTGGGACAAGGAGGTTATTAGCAAAAAACAAAACAAAACCAAAAAAGAATTGTTTCAGGCTGGGTAACCTTTCCTTAGAGGGAAGGGCAGGGAGTCTTATCAAGCAGATTACCTCATTAGTGCTGACAAGGAAATTCCACACTGATTGGTTTAAAATTCCATTCCTGGGAGAGGCTGAAACTGCAGTTGGGTTAGATACTAAGTCTAGGTGAGGTTTAGCAGAAGTGACTCCAGGCTTGTTTCTTTTTAATGTAGTGTTTGCATTAAAAAAAGAAATCCTGTTCTGTAGCCCTTGTGCAGGTTTTCTCTCAAACATTGTTTTGACTTTATTCACGATTCCAGCAAGGTTTCCAACCTGCATCTTATAAGTATTGCAAAGGTGAAGGAATATCTGCTAATGAAAGCTAAACTGGCAATAGCTGGATATGGAGTATAAGCATCAATTGGGCAGCACAAACAGAAGAAAATAGAGTATTTGAGGAACGGATGATCACACTTGAATTGGAGAGTTCAGGAAATATCCAAGGAGGCGACAGAACTTGAAATAGTCTATTACACTTATTCTTCTTTTTCCTTCTCTATGTTAAGCCCCAAGCTTCTAAACATTTTATGGGTGACTTTTTTCTTTTGTTGTGGGACTATTTTACCAGGCTAAGTTGAAAATGGAAACATTTATTCATATATCTAACACCTGGAAAAACACATTCTTCAAGTAGGTAGATTTTTATACCTTAAGGGAAGTCTTGTCAGTAGATCCCATTGAGATTCTTTCACCAGAGAAATTTCTATGTACCCAACATTTTACAAACAATATTTGAGTGTTCTTGGAATGTATGCATTAATCCCAGGCTAAGAATATAATATTTCAGTACCAAATGAATCAAATTTGAAAGTCTTAAGAAGGAAAAAGTAGACTACAATGATAGTGAATGATTCAGCCACTTGACTAGTTTCTACCACTTTTTCTGTGTATTTCTATAGCTTTGTGTCTTTTTGTTATGCAGATTTGAAGTGTTGAAAACTGTACTCCATTTATTACATACCCTAGATGAAATAAAGTATTTAGGGAACCAGGTAGGTTAATGAGTTCATTGAAGAATAGTAAGACTGGTCTGAAGGGATTAGTTGTTTAAGGAGAGGAACAAGGAGGAGGAGGCTGGAGAAGTTTCCAGGGATCCAGAATAAACAACTTCTGATGAGAACTGTGTATATTAGTCTGTTTGGACTGCCACAATAAAATACCACAAATTGGTTGGTGTCAACTGAAAAAAAAAAAGCACAGTGTGCGAGTTGTGAGTTAAGTTTTATTTGGGGCAAAATGAGGACTATAGCCCAGGAGACAGTATTTTAGGTAGCTCTGAGAAACTGCTCCAAAGATGTTGGGGGGGGGGGGGGAAGGTCAATATATATGTGATTTTGGTGAAGGGGGAGTACATGCAATCAAGCACGTATTTTTTGCAGAAGTTTTCTGCTAGTCTCATGAAGGTTATCGCTAGTCACAAGGAGCAGATATCACCATGAAGGATTTTAGTGCTTTTCTAGATATGAGGAGATGCAAGAATTGGGCTCATAGAATCTTCTTCTGAAAATATCTATCTGAAAGACCTGTTCTGCCAGTTTTTCCCAGAGCACAGAGTGCCTCATTCCTGATCACCACCCTGAACTCCTTTCAGGGGGTGTTGGTCAGTAGCTGCAGTGGCTCATAATTTGATCCTTGTAGAGGTAGATGGCAAGTGCCAATTTGTAGGTGACAGTGGCTTCAAAAAAAGAAATGTATTTTCTCACTGTTCTGGAGGCTAGAAGACCAAGATCTAGGTTCCAGCTGATTCAGTTTCTGGTAAGGACTTTCTTCCTAGCTTACAGACAACCTCCTTTTTGCCATATCCCAAAATGGCCTTTCCTAGGTGCATGTGTGGAGAGAGAGAGTATGTTTCCTGGTGTCTCTTCTCATTAAGACATTAATCCTATCAGAGCAGGACCCTACACTTATGACCTCATTTAACCTTAATTGCTTCCTTAGAGGCCCCATTTCCAAAGACAGCCACACTGAGAGTTAGGACCTCAACATATAAATTTGGAGGGGAGGGAAACAATTCATTTCATAACCCTGTGTGTCTCATAGTAGGCCATAAGCCAATAAGGAGTAGCCGAGGACGTTTCTCAAGTTCAGTTTCTGAGCTGTCTCTGTTCAACTCATCTGACCAAATGCAGATTCAGGGGTTTCTGAACTCACATATTTACTGAAATAAAATCTCTAGGATTGGGGCAAAAATATCAGTTTTAAATAAGACCAGGTAATTAATTTGTACATCAAATATTAAGATTCATAGCCTAAAATACTTAAAAAAGAGTTGATACTAGGAGAAATCAGTAGTTTCCATCAGAGAGGCTATTTTATTGAGCACTTGTTAGACTTCTACTGTGTATAAATGGAAGTGTTGATGAGGACGACATTTTTTTCTTCCCTTTTAAGTTCTTCTGGCTGGTCTAAGAATTAAATTTACATGAGACAGATTAACAGGAGAAAAAAAATTTAATAATATGTATACATGGGAGAGACCCAGGAAAACTGAGTAACCCCTGAAAATGGCCAAAACCCTCACCTTAAATACCGTCTTCAGTTAAAGACTAAAGAGGATGTTGGGGGTAGGGGTTTGGGACTTCAGAGGGGAGGAAGGCAGATCACACTGAGATGGAAAAGCAAATTTTGGGTAAATGTTTGTTGGGCCCTGCAGAGGCAATAGGACAGAGTGGACTTTGATCTTAGGCCATGTTGAGTTTCCCTACCACACCTGGATCATATTCTCTATAGAGAGCTCTCTGATAGCTCTTATCTGGAACAGGCCCTTTATCTAAATTCTTTGAGGTAGTTAAGAAGGATATAACAAGAAAAACTTTCTGAGTCATTGTTATTTATTTATTTATTGAAAATTTATTTTTATCTAATTTTTAAAAATTGAAGTATAGTTGACTTATGCTAGTTTCCGATGTACAACATAGTGATTTGATAATTTTATAGATTACACTCCAGAAAAATATATTATAATATTACTGACTCTATTCTCTTTGATGTACATTACGTCCTGTGAATTATTTATTTTATAACTAGTAATTTGTACCTCTTAATCCCTTTTACCCATCCCCCAACCCACTTCCCCTCGGCAACCAACTGTTCATTCTCTATACCTATGAGTCTGTTTCTGATTTTTTTTTTTTTAATTAATTTATTTATTTTTGGCTGTGTTGGGTCTTCGTTTCTATGCGAGGGCTTTCTCTAGTTGTGGCAAGCGGGGGCCACTCTTCATCGCGGTGCGCGAGCCTCTCAGTATCGCGGCCTCTCTTGTTGCGGAGCACAGGCTCCAGACGCGCAGGCTCAGTAATTGTGGCTCACGGGCCTAGTTGCTCCGCGGCATGTGGGATCTTCCCAGACCAGGGCTCGAACCCGTGTCCCCTGCATTGGCAGGCAGATTCTCAACCACTGCGCCACCAGGGAAGCCCTCTGTTTCTGTTTTATTTGTTCATTTGTTTTGTTTTTTAGATTCCACATATAAGTGAAAACATATAGTATTTGTCTTTCTCTGACTTATTTCACTTAGCATAATGCACTCTAGGTCCATCCATATTATTGCAAATTGCAAAATTTCATTTTTTTAATGTATGAGTAGTATTCCATATTGTGTGTGTGTGTGTGTGAGAGAGAGAGGTGTATACAGATTTTATATATTTAAATATTAATATATATATTATTATTATCCATTCATCTGTCTGTGGACATATGGGTTGCTTTCATATCTTGGCTATTGTAAATAAGGCTGCTATGAATATTAGGGTGCATATATCTTTTTAAATTAGTGTTTTCATTTTCTCTGGATAAATACCCAGGAGTGGAATTGCTGGATCTTGTGGTAGTTTTATTTCTAATTTTTTGAGAAATCTTTATACTATTTTCCATAGTGGCTGTACCAATTTCCACCAACACACCAACAGTGCATGAGGGTTCCCTTTTCTCCACATCCTCACCAACACTTTGTTATTTCTTATCTTGCTGATGATAGCCATTCTGAAATGTGTGAGGTGATAGCTCATTGAGGTTTTGATTTGCATTTCCCTGATGATTAGTGACAGATGAGCATCTTTTCATGTGCCTGCTGGCCATTTGTATGTCTTCTTTGGAAAAATTCCTCTGCCCATTTTTTAATTGGATTGTTTGTTTTTTTGATGTTGAGTTGTATGAGTTCTTCATATGTTTTGGAAACTAACCCTTTATCATGCATATCATATGCAAATATCTTCTGCCATTCAGTAGGTTGCCTTTTCATTTTGTTGATGGTTTCCTTCACCGTGCAAAAGCTTTTTAGTTTGATATAGTTGTCCCATTTTTTTCATTTTTGGTTTTGTTGCCCTTGCCTGAGGAGACATATGAAAAAAATAGGCTAAGAGCAGTGTCAAAGAGCATACTGCCTATGTTTTCTTCTAGGAGTTTTATGGTTTCAGGTCTTACATTTAAGCATTTTATCCATTTTGAGTTTCTTTTTTGTACATGGTGTGACAAAATGGTCTAGTTTCATTCTTTTACATGTAGCTGTCCAGTTGTCACAGCACTACTTATTGAAGAGACTGTCTTTCCCCATTGCCTATTCTTACCTTCTTTATTGTAGATTAATTGACCGCATGTGTATGGATTTATTTCTGGACTCTCTAATCTGTTCCATTGATCTATGTGTCTGTTTTTATGCCAGTACCATACTCTTTTGATTACTATAGCTTTGTAGTATACTTTGAAGTCAGGGAGTGTAATGCCTCCTGGTTTGTTCTTTCTCAAGATTAATTTGGCTATTTGGGTCTTTTGTGGTTCCATAAAAATTTTAGGATTATTTGTTCTAGTTCTGTGAGAAATGCCATGAGTATTTTGATAGGGATTGCATTGAATTTCTAGATTGCTTTGGATAGTATGGCTATTTTAATATTAATTTCAATCCACAAGCACAAAAAATTATTTTCATTTATTTGTGTTGTCTTCAATTTCTTTCATCAATGTCTTAATGTTTTCAGAGTCCAAGCCTTTCACCTCCTTGGTTAAATTTGTTCCTAGGTATTTTATTCTTTTTGATTTGATTGTAAATGGGATTTTTAAAATTTCTCTTTCTTATAGTTTATTATTACTGTATAGAAATGCAACACATTTCTATATATTAATTTTGTATCCTGCAACTTTATTGAATTCATTGATGAGGTCTAGTAGTTTTTTGGTAACATCTTTAGGATTTTCTATGTATAATAATCATGTCATCTGGAAACAGTGAGTATTTTACTTCTTCCTTTCCAATTTGGGTTTATTTTATCTCTTGTCTGATTGCTGTGGCTAGGACTTCCAATACTATTTTGAATAAAAGTGGTGAGAGTGAGCATCATTGTCTTGTTCCTGATCTTAGAGGAAAAGCTTTCAGCTTTTCACCATTGAGTATGAAGTTAGTTGTGGGTTTATCATAAATGGCTTTTATTATGTTGAGGTATATTTCCTCTATACCAACTTTGTTAGGAGTTTTTTCATGAATGGATGTTGTATTTTGTCAAATGCATTTTCTGCATCAAATGAGATGAACATGTGATTTTTATTCTTCATTTTGTTAATGTGGATATCATGCTGATTGGTTTGCACATATTGAACCATTCTCACGTTCCAGGATAAAAACCCCCTTGATCATGATGTATGATCCTTTAATGTATTGTTGAATTTGGTTTGCTAATATTTTGTTGAGAATATTTGCATCTATGTTCATCAGGGATATTGATCTGTATTTTTTTTTTTTTTTTAGAGTGTCTTTGTTTTTGGTATCAGGGAAAAGCTGATCTTGTAGAATAAGTTTAAAATTATTCTCTCCTCTTCAATTTTTTGGAATAATTTGAGAAGGATAGGTATTATCTCTTTTTTAAATGTTTGGTGGACTTCCCCTGTGAAACCATTTGGTCTTGTACTTTGGTTTGTTGGTAGTTTTTAATTATTCAATTTAATGCCTAGTAATCAGTCTGTTCAGATTTTCTGTTTCTTTCCAATTCAGTCTTGGTAGGTTGTATGTTTCTAGGAATTTATGTATTCTAGGTTGTCCAATTAGTTGGCATATAATTGTAGTATTCTCTTATGATTGTTTTTCTTCATGATTCTTACTAAAGGTTTATCAATTTTGTTATCTTTTCAAAAAACCAGCTTTTAGCTTTACTGATCTTTTCTATTGTTTTTGGTCTCTATTTCATTTATTTCCACTCTGATATTTGTTATTTCCTGTCTTCTACTAATTTTGGGGGGTTTTTTTGTGCTTCTTTTTCTAATTCCTTTAGGTGTAAAGTTAAGTTTGAGATTTTTCTTGTTTCTTGAGGTAGGCCTGTATTGCCATAAACTTCCCTCTTAGAACTGCTTTTGCTGCATCCCATAGATTTTGGAAAGTTGTGTTTCTATTTTCATTTTTCTCAAAGTATTTTTGATTTCCTTTTTTATTTCTTTGTTGACCCATTTGTTTTATAGTAGCATGTTGTTTTAGTCTCCACATGTTTGTGTTTTTCCCCATTTTCTTCCTTAAATTGATTTCTAATTTCATACCATTGTGGTTGCTAAAGATGCTTGATATGGTTTCCATCTCTTAAATTTATTGAGACCTGTTTTGTGGTCTAGCATGTGATCTATCCTGGAAAATATTCAACATGTACTTGAAAAGAATGTGTTTTCTGTTTTTGGATGGAATGTTCTATAGATATCTATTAAGTTAATCTTCTCTAATGTGTCATTTAAGGCCAATGTTTCCTTATTGGATTTCTGTTTGGATAGGATAATTTATTCATCGATGTAACTGGGGTATTAATGTCTCCTACTATTATTGCATAACTGTCAATTTCTTACCTTATATTTGTTAATATTTGCTTTATATATTTAGGTGCTCCTATGTTAGGTGCTCATTTTCCTGGTGCCAGTCCCCAGGCCTGGAGTGTGCAATATGGGTCTTTAACCTCTTGCTCCTTAGGGAGGACTTCCAAATTTGTGATATCTGCTTCTTAGTGTGGCTTTTTCTTTATATCCTTAATTGTAGACGAGCTGTTCTGCTTTTAGAGTTGCTTTTAGAGTTGTTGCTTTTAGAGTTGGTCTGTTTGTAGTTGTAGTTTTGATGTATCTGTGAGGAGGTAAACTCAGAGTCTTCCTACTCTGCCATCTTGATCCCACCATTTCTGAGTCTTCTATTTTTTAAAAATAATCAGCCTAAATTAATCTTAATGCCAAAAGGACACATTTTGGGGTGGCACATTTTGTTCCCCTACACTCCCACCTTTGAAACTTCTCCAAGAAATTTCACAGTCCAGAAGCTGAGTTGGTAGATTGTTCCATGTTATTGAGTCACTTAGTCCTGACAATAGGTCAGTCCAGTTAAATTCATTTCAAGAGGTGCTGATGCAGGTGGGTTCTCAAAGTTAGGACTATAATATGCAAGCAGTCAGGATTTTAATAAGATGCATTTCTATGGAGGTGAAAGAAAAACAATGGTTAATGATTGGAACAAATTATAAAACCAGTCTCTGGATCCTGAGAGCTGCCAGTTGAGATTTCTAGATGTCAGGCTCAAAGCATCTTCAGCTGGAGTGAGGGCAATCTGACAGATTTTCCTGTTTTATATTTTAAGTGTCTCTGATGATGTCATCGAGTGTTTGGGTAAATTTTCTGAGTGGCTTACATAGCAACAGGCTCAACTATTGTCTAAACATGGACTGTTGTTGTGGTCTCTCTGAAGTCTATATCAAATTGTTCAGCTTCTGTTTGCAGGGCTTCAGGAGAAGGACAGCTTTTTCTCTCAATCATTCTAAGTAAAATGTAGGTGAAATATTGGAAACACTAGTTTGGAGAGTTGTAGCCAAATATTTGAGGAAACTAGAAATAGGACCAAGTCCAGTTTACAGGTAGAAAAATGAAGATGATTTACAGAACTAGAATTTAATATCCACAATTGTGTATTATAGTTTCTACTGAAACACATTGTTTTTTTTCACTCTAAAATCACACTTATTTTTACCAAAGAGAGCCAAATTAAGGCTAATCTGTTTGTAAAATAAGTCTAGTTTTAATAAACCTGGCCTGATTACATAATTCCAGCAAGAATAGTGATTGAGCATATAGACTCCATTAAAAATCCTTTGCTGGAACTTTTCATAAGGACTCTCCAGACTGAACTTTTAAATGCCTCTGAGGCCAGGAAACCAAGTCAATAACTTGCAGCGGACTCATATGTAATACTTATGGATTTGGGAGAACTCCTCTCTTCTTGAGGTCCCCCAGATTTCCTCTGGTTCCTGTACCTTCCAGGAAGTGACCTTCTTTAATCACCTGGTAAGGCTGCTTACACCCTCTAAGCAATGTACTAGGCTGTTTTTCCAAGGGACTTTTTGACTTCATAAAGTCAACCTTAGCTTCTTAAATCTGTCTAGTCACATGTGATTCAAGGCACATTCTCAGTTATGATATTCCAGTCAAATCTTTGGTAATATAAGCAGTGTTCCCAATTGTGTCCTGTTACAGGCAGAACAGATTCTTAGTGAATTTATGTAAAAAACTATATCACCATGAAAATAAGAATATTAAAATTCGCCAAATTCTGGAGGGATCAGGTAGGGAGGAAAAGATAAATGTTTCAGTTCTGTTTATAAAAGTATAATTTGCCAAATTGCTGCAAGTCATAGCATAAGGGGAAAGGTTTCTTTATATATGGAAAACAAAGATTAAACAGCAGTAATATTTCAGACAAGAAGTCATGAAAATTGTAATCATATTCATTAGTTCATTGACTCCCCTGTAAGTAGTTCTTGTTCTTGATCTGTTTTTAACAGTTTTATGAAGCCATCAGTTTTCCATTAGAATTCTGTATTTTCTTTCTAAGTTCAGTGGTATAAAATGAAAGTTTTCAGAAACTTGTACTTGTCAAAAATCCTTTCTATGAATCTTCTTGAAGATGAAACATTTTTGCGAAAGTGTCAAAGTAAAAAAATAATTGTCTATAAATGGCAAAAGCATAGTAAAGGTCTGATTCATTATAATGCAATTGACAGGTAAATTTAGTTATTTCTGCAACACATAGAATTTGAAGATAAGTAGAATTATGACTGATAACATTTTACCATTACATTAGCAGAATTTTAGGAATTTCATATAATTTCTAGAACATTAGAAATGTTCTTACAATATAATGTAAGAAGGTTATTCCTCGTATTTTTCTTACCCCAATATACATGTACGTTCTTTACATACAGATATGCTTTCCTTATTTCTAATAGATTTAATCACACATTAATTAGATTTCTTAACCCTTAGAAACTTTTAATTTCTAGTGAAAAGTAAGAGGTAAACAATTATGAACTGTCTTCTTTTTTTTTTTCTTATAAATTTATTTATTTATTTTGGCTGCGTTGGTTCTTTGTTGCTGCGCGCAGGCTTTCTCTAGTTGCAGGAGCGTGGGCTACTCTTCATTGCAGTGCGCAGGCTTCTCATTGTGGTGGCTTCTCTTGTTGTGGAGCACGGGCTCTAGGCATGTAGGCTTCAGTAGTTGTGGCATGTGGGCTTCAGTAGTTGTGGCTCACGGGCTCTAGAGCACAGGCTCAGTAGTTGCGGTGCACAGGCTTAGTTGCTCTGCGGCATGTGGGATCTTCTTGGCCCAGGGCTCGAACCCGTGTCCCCTGCATTGGCAGGCGGATTCTTAACCACTGCGCCACCAGGGAAGCCCTATGAACTGTCTTTTAAATTAGCATTCTGTGGATTGGCATACTTGTAAATTGGATTGGCCAAAAATTTCGTTCGGTTTGTGTATAACATTGCTCAATAAAATTCTTGGTGAAAGTGAAAAATGTCTTATTTTTACTTAAAACCGAATGAACTTTTTGGCCAAGCCAGTACTTCTTAGAAATATGTGCTTTCTCATAAAAAATTTCTCAGTGCAGCATAAGACATGCTTAGTAATAGACCCAAATATTTTAATTCCTCTGTAAAAGTAAGCAAACAGTAGTTAAACCTATATACAGTAACAAATGTTTCATTATTTAATCTTATTTGGAAATGATCTAGATATTCAATGAAGTTAACTTAATATTTAACTTAGCAAAACTTCAAGGTTGCTAGTAACCAAAAAGATTTTGGAAGTTATTTTTACATACACACATACTGTAACACATAATTATTATTAAAATGTTCGCCTCAAAACATTTTATCCTGCTTAAATCTATTTAATTTTACTTGTTCTGTTACCGAGTCCAAGCTTGCTCTGCTCCTCACATGACAGGCCAGTGAATCGGGAGACGAGGTGTTGAGGCAAGGAATGGGACTTTATTTGGAAAGCCTGCAGACTGAGAAGATGGCAGACTAGTGTCTCTGAAAAACCATCTTAGCAAGGTCTGGATGCCAGTTTCTTGCATACAGTCAGAGAGGGAGAGGCAGTGAGGAAGTAAAGTCAAAGGGCCATCAGTCTTGCAAAACATCTCCTGGAATGAACAGCCTCCGTGGGTGAGGGGATGTATTAGTTTCTTCTTTCTTGCAGCCATCCACAGGTGAGCAGGGTCAGATTGTCCCCTGGTGAGCTGAACAGCAGAGGGGCAGGGTTCCCCGAGGCAGGCCATTATGTATGATCATAATAACAAAAGCAACAAAAAGCAAAGATTAAAGTCGAAGAAACAGATCCAACATGGAGTCCGATTTCGCTCTTCCCTGTTATAGTTCTTTACAATTATGTTTAGATTACCTATTAAAATTTCATAAAACATCAAAATCAACTATCATCTTAAGCTTTCTTTTTCCTGACACGTTTTGTAACAGATAACATGAGCTTATTTGACTTTCAGTAGACCTAGGTAGAATAAAAGAATTGTACTTAATGCTGATAACTCTAAAGACATCTCTATTTTAATTAAACCAAAACCTTAAACTTGTTTTAATTTACTGAAGTTTAATTCTAGATCATGTGAACTTGAAAAACAGTTGGCTTAGTTTCTATTCTACTTCTGAGATTTAGAAATGTTTAATTCATAAGTGCTTACTTTTAAGCTTAATAAATAGAGCCCTTTTATAAATTAATTTTAGTGATACCATCTGGGGGATAAAAAAATATTGCACATCTACAATAGACAAATAACATATAGACAGATGCAAACAGATCTTACAGCTTTCATTTAATAAAAAAAAAACCTTAGGAGACGTGCAATAGTACAAAATTCACTAGTTTATAAATAACAGTTGGAATAAGTTAAGTTTATCTGTTCAGATGGCTAAGGCGTTTTACTATTGGTGAGAAAGACTTGTATCATTTGTATTTGTCCTTGACATCTAATCTTGAATTAGATTTTGAGTGAGGGAGCCTTTCACTAGTTTGTGCTTTTAAAAGGTCTCTTTCCCCCTCTTTTTTTTCTTTGGTTTTAGGTTCTACTGCTTGAGTTAACTGGGCTCAGTGTTAGGAGATTGTGGGCTGTGTTTACATTTCTGATTTTGTATAGATTTGCCAGACGAAGGTAGTTGCTTCCGTTAACCCTTGAACATTGGCCCCAAGCTTCTACCTTACACTATGTGAGCTCAGGCAAGCCCACTGGTTCCCTTGAGCATTTGTTTAACTAACAAAGATGGAAGGGGGGGATTTACATACTCTGTTTTATAATACCAGGGAGGGGAAATGTTCCCCAGTGAGACATGACACCCATCCTGATAATACAATCATGCAAAAAATAGGCAACCACATTACATAAAGCCCATTAAAATACTTTCACCTCACTTCCATCAACTCTTATACTTTTAACCATTGGCTTCACTAGGACCCCATCAACAAGTCTTGGTCTTACAACCCTAGATAGGGGAAGTGTTACTGGCCAGACAGAACATCCATTCCCATAAAACAGGAAGGCAATGTTGACATAACCTCCTCGCATAACACCCACTTAAATAGTCCAACCTCTATAATCTTATCAACCCTAATTGTAGCCAGGCCCCACCAATAGATTTTGGTACCAAAGCTCATGGGGTTACTGCATCAAGGAATCCTGGAAACTTCTCCTTTCTACCCCCAGGCCCCTTTACCTACTTTTGTGTAAAAGACCTTAGGTCCCCAGTGAGGGGTCAAGCCAAGGGACCCAGGTTCTTTTGTCAATCTTTAATTAGATTAATCAGCCTAACTGCTGCCCCAAGCCATTGCTGGTTAGGTTTCTCATTGTAAATTCTGCCTTCTGGATTTTGAAGTTTCTCCAAACTGGGGTAAATAGAGTGCATTTGTTTGGGACCCGTTAGTGTTAGGCGACCAGCAAGGTGTCCCTTTGACCCACCCAACCTTCAGTAGTGCTGTATTAAAACTTTTGTTTTAACCCCATCAATGTCTGTTTTATTCATCCCATTTCTTTTTTTTTTTTTTTTTAATTTATTTAATTTATTTATTTATGGCTGTGTTGGGTCCTCGTTTCTGTGCGAGGGCTTTCTCTAGTTGTGGCAAGCGGGGGCCACTCTTCATCGTGGTGCGCGGGCCTCTCACCACCGCGGCCTCACTCGTTGCGGGGCACAGGCTCCACACGCGCAGGCTCAGTAGTTGTGGCTCACGGGCCTAGTTGCTCCGCGGCATGTGGGATCTTCCCAGACCAGGGCTCGAACCCGCGTCCCCTGCATTGGCAGGCTGACTCTCAACCACTGCGCCACCAGGGAAGCCCTCATCCCATTTCTTAATAACCATCTAAAAATTTTTACCCTGCTGGGGTGAGTCCCATGATTCTTCCCTTTCTGATTCCTTTTTGTTCTGCCTCTTTGAATAGTTACTTTATTTACTTTATTTCTTAATAACCCTTCAAAAATTTCCAACTTGTTGGGAAGAGTCCCTAGGTTTCCCCTTGGCCTCTTCCCGTTCTTTTGTTAATTAACCTGATTAGCATCTGTAAGGCCCAAGAGGAGAAGCTGAGAGGCAAATTTGATGAGATTTCCTGAACTGTTTTTTTTTTTTTTTTTTTTAAATCAAGAGAGTTCTTAAGACTAGCTATTCTATTTCTTTGTATCCACCTTTTAATTTGATCTTTTCCTAGGTACCAAGAAAATCAGCTGTTTGTAATGAGAGCTCTCTGAAAAATTTACCAATTTAGAAGTTTTTCCAATTTAAGGGACTCACTGGCCATTGATGAGTAGACTCTTTTTTTTTTTTTTTAATTTATTTATTTATTTATTTATTTTTGGCTGTGTTGGGTCTTCGTTTCTGTACGAGGGCTTTCTCTAGTTGCCGCCAGCGGGGGCCACTCTTCATCGCGGTGCGCGAGCCTCTCAGTATCGCGGCCTCTCTTGTTGCGGAGCACAGGCTCCAGATGCGCAGGCTCAGTAGTTGTGGCTCACGGGCCTAGTTGCTCCGCGGCATGTGGGATCCTCCCAGACCAGGGCTCGAACCCGTGTCCCCTGCATTGGCAGGCAGATTCTCAACCACTGCGCCACCAGGGAAGCCCCTAGACTCTTAACAGTGACTCAAATGATAAGCTTTTTTATGGCTTAATCATGGTCACAAGAAGCATCCCTAAAGGACAGTGCAAAAAGATGCAGCCCTCAGATGGTCCAGAAAGTCCGCTCCCAGGAATAGTTTAACAAAGTTGCACAAGTGTACTCACAAAGCAACAAAGGTTGAGATGACAAAGATCCCTTATGGACTGGGACCCCTTATGACAAACTCCCCTGAGAGTGGCATGGGTAGACAAACAGGTGCCAGTCGCTTTGTTACCTACTTCTGATCAACTGGCTACAGCAGCTTAGATCCCAGTCTATTCAATTGACCACCAAATGCACGTCAGTACGTGCACCTTCCAGATGGCAGAGACCAGAAAGTATATTCTCACTGGTCATAAAAGTCAAACTCTCAGGATATAGAACAAGACAAAAAACACAACAGAGACAAAGAAAAACAGTGACCATCTCCAGGAGGGAAACGATCAATAAAGCCATAAATTACTCTATGAAACTTACCAGAGTTGCTAAGTCCAAGGAACTAGTTCCACAAATATTTTCTCCTGCTAATCTAATTTTAGAAGAAGAAAAAAGAGTCTTACCACTCATTCTCCTTTCCAACAGGACCTGCAGTCAGAGATCAGGGAGACTGACATGGTAAGAATTCTTACTTTCTGCTGTCCTTTGTCATTTGTCTCAGGATCTCCTTCTGGCTGCAGCAGCCTCAGGGAGAAAAGCTGAATCCTGCCGACTACACCAACTGTTTGCAAGGAAGAAATTTTCCTCTGCTTTGTTAGGTCCTTCTGGCTGATCTAAGAATTAAATTGACATGAGAGAGATTAACAGGAGAAAATTTTAAAAGTTTAATTACGTGTATACATGGGAGAGACCCAGGAAGACTGAGTAACTTGCCAAAATGGCTGAAAACCTAACCTTAATTACCACCTTCAGGTAAAGGCAAAGGAGGATGCTGTGGGTAGTGGCTTGGGACTTCAAAAGGGAGGAAGAAAATTCACATGGAGGTAATAAAGCAAATGTTTGGTAAACAAATGTATGCTGGGCCATGCAGAGACAGTGGGACACAGAGTAGACTCTGATCTCTAGTGCCCGCCACCACACCTAGCCCCATATTCTTGGCAGATAACTCTGGTGATAGCTCTATTCTGGGAACAGGCCTTTTACCTCAATTCTTTTAGGCAGTTAAGAGGGAATTAACAAGAAAAATTCCTGAGTTTTCTGTTTCTTAAAAATAATCAGCCTAAATTAATCCTCATGCCAAAGAGACACATTTTTTGGGTGGTAAATTTTGCTTCCATAGACAAACTTAGTAAGTACTCATTTTAATAAATAATTTTGTTGCACCAAAATAACAAGAATGGTTTTCTTGTCCTTTGATAGTTTGCTATAATGTTTAGCAACATAGTTAATTTGATGAAGAATCTTGTCATTTGGACCCATTAAAAAAAAAAAAAAAAAGCCTTGTTCTTAGGTGTTGTGGTTGGAATAAATTCCAAAGAGTGATTTATTCAAATTCAGTTTAAAAAATTGAGGAAAGTAACAGATTTTCGTATTGTGTAAAAGAATGCCAATGCATGGTTAAAAAACAAAATTTTTCTTTGAATTGTAAATATCCATCTGAAATTGCCAAATTTACGCGTGGGGAAGATGAAAGGGAAACCTATCTTTTATTCCTGGATTGATTATTGCTCTGTCGGATGTCCAGGGGCAAAAATCAAGCAGAAGAAACAAGTTGCTATTTGCAAAGTATTAAAACAACAGCCAGATTGTTTCTTCTTCACTTACTGTGCACAGTATGCGCTGGCACCCCTGCGGTAGCTTAGAAATCTCAAATGCTGTCAGGAAAAAACAAACGCAGCCCTCCAGGTAGAATAAAAGGGTGGAAAAACAAGCAAGGAGGAAGACCAAGAATTTATCTGCAGTTAACAAAAGAATGATATATTTGCTAACAGAGTGGTGGAAACTGCTCAGAGAGGAGGGAGTGATCTCAGGAAATGTCTTTCTCCCGTTTTGCTGTCTTTGTTCCTGCGTGTAGCATAGATATTGATTTAATTACCAGTGCACTCTTTTAAGATGTAAAATTTCCTTTATGACCCTAAAGCCTGTATAGCCTGCATGATGGTGTTGACTTGAAGACTTCATATATTACTTAGATACTTACTGAAAGAGTGTCTTAGGAAGCTTTTTCAGTGAAAACTGAGTGGTAGAAAAGAAAATGAAAAAAAATTTTTTCTTTTGTTACACTAAACTAGTTTTAAGCTATTTACCTGGATTATGTACAAGGCAGACACTTGTGGTAAACAGTCTGTTTCTCTCTCTCCCCATAAGAAATATTAAATTTCTGGAATTTTGGAGTCATTGTAATATCAATCACCGATATTGTATAGACAATTTTAGCATAAACACGGGTTTAAATTGTTAATGATACTCTGGTCACAGTGACTGAAAAGATAAACTAATTCACTCCAAAAAATGGAGTCCATTAGCCAGTTTCACTGACACTTTGTGTTGTTTGACTGAAATGACCAAATAACCAATTTTATCTTTTCTGTTGTTTGATTGGTTTTCTGCATTTCCTTGTTGTCTTTTCTTACTCAGTATAAATCAGATTTTATCCTGACCATTTTCATAGCGTTTTTAGGGAGGTGGATTGGTGGTAAGAATCTGTCTATTCCTCTAAGAGTGCTCCAAACTGATTTTCACTTGTAGTAGTTTAGCGTGTCATGTGTTTTAACTTAATAACTGGAGGTGGGGAAAGGATTGCTACTACTAAAACACATTAACTATAAATACTTACCTAGACATTTCTTGGTAATGGACTCTTTTGCTAAATAATAAACTCCTCAGGAAGTAAAAGGTACCATGTTAAAAAGTTTTAGCCACAGGATGACTCATCTGGACTATGGGATAATCATTTATACTTGTATATCATTTAGACATTTAGAAAGAGTTCTTTCTAAATCAACTCATAAAAGATGATAGAAAAAATGGGAAAATGATTGTAAAGTTAATGAACTGGTTAACAATACACGTTCATATGCCACTTCGGTTTGTGTTACCACAAGTGTAAGATTCTAAACTTAAGGACTTAGTGAAAGTTGTAATAGTTAGATTTCTGTGAATAAATGCACACCCTTTAATCCTTTTCAACCACTAAATCAGGTATTAATAAAGGGAACCAGATCAGAGAAGGGAAGTAACTCAAATTATTTTATTATTTTATCGTGTATGCTTACTTCATTGTTTTAGCACAGTGGTCTGGAAACCTGAGGTTATCAAATGTTTCTGTGTTCATGTTCAACAGACTTCCTGATTATGCTTTTGACTAGTAAGTAGATGCTCAAAAAATTGTTCTTGAAATAATGAGTGAATGAATAAATGAAGCCTCTTAAACATCTTATGAAGAAAAAAGTATACATATCATTACATATGTCTGATATGTATTACATTTTATATTATATGTTTGCTAGGGTCTAGTAATTTGAATTGACTTTATATTTTTGTATCTCTTTACTCATTTACATTCCTGTCATTTATGGACATAAGTCCCTCTGATTACTTATCCCCTTCAGAACTTAAATTCTTATTTGCTTTCCTCTATCCAAGATTCATGCTTCCATTTCTAATTTTTCACACAACTCTTTCTATTGTTCCCATACATGTTTTATCTCTTCACAGAATGCTTCTCGCATCCTTTCTCCTAGTTGACTTAATTTCCTTTGTGCATTGAAGACACTTGGTCTATACAGTCATTTAAACTAAATGCTGCTCGTTCTCCTACATGCCCATGTTTTTTTAGATTTACTATATTTTTTTAGATCAATTAAGCATTCTTTAAATATTTTTTGAGTAATTATAGAGATTATCATTCTTCCATCTCTCTGTAAAAACCCATTCATTATTCCAGACTAATGGAGTCCGGTTATCTCTCCTACTTTTAAACATGGCTCTTTTCTAACATCAATTACACCCCCCCTGCCATGTATATTAAGAATTTTGGTGATTTGCCTTAATCTCTCTTGTCATCCCTTCTGGTTCAATATTCCTGTTGCTGGCCCAACTGATGCCTTCAGAGTTTGCTATTCCATTCCAATCCATGTAAGCTATATGCTTCTACTCATTACATGGTCAGACCATAGATTTTTATATCATCTGAAATTCTACAACATCTGAAATTCCAAACTTCTCCAATCTCTTCCATAACTAAATCTTCCAAACACCTCATCAGAATCCTACCTTTCTCATTATATTTTAGCCACTCTTCCTCTTAAAAACTAGCTATATTTTTCCTTAGAACACTTATCACTATGAAGAATTATACTATTTATTTGTTTGCTAAATAACTTTATTTCTCTCTTGAGAATGGAAACTCTTGGAGGATAGGAGTTTTGTCTTGTTCATAATACATGCCCCAGGTTTACAACAATGTACAATGTAGAGTGAGTGTTAGATAATATCTGTTGAATTGATGAGTGAATAAAATAATTCTAATGAATTAGGGAGTCATTTTTTTTTCCTTAAAATATTATTGTATATCAGATTAACTATGTCTTTAAATCATATCTACAAGATGGTTTCCCTGAAACCATTTCAGAAGCATGCACATTTTGGGGTAAATATTTCCTTTAGAGTAAGTTTACAAATAATGAACTATAGTAAATTAGGCACATTATCTTTTATGGTGGAGTGACACTTTTGTAGACCTGCCTACTTACTTTGATCACCCTCTGTAGGAAGACTGCAAACATTAAAGTGCCAAAAGAACAACACATTTAGTTCTTTGTGACCAAAAGTAGGACTTGGGAAGAGATATATATATATATATATATATATATGTGCGTGTATATATATATATATATATATATATATATATATATATATATATGCACATATATATATACACATATATATATATACATATATGTGTATATATATATGTGTGTGTATATATATATATATATATATGAGAAAATTTTGAAACAAAGCCTAGATCAATAATATATGAAAACTTCTTTTACATTTTACCCAGAAATAAGAACTCCCTCTAATGCATTTTATTTGGGGTCATCTATATAGGTTGCTTTATTTCCTTCCTTTTGCATGTTAGGATGTAACTCTACTTAAAAGAAAAGAAAGCACAATTGTAAACTGAGAATTAAGCAATGATATAAGCTTTCTATCAGTGCTGCTATTACTTATTTACAAAGTATTATGTAGAATGTAATTGAGAGGGATAACATTGTATTAATCTTTGCATCCCTCCAAAAGCAAAACACTGTGTCTAACATTTGGCAGGAAAGAGTACTTGTAAAATGATCAATCAGATTGATTATACTCTTGAAAGCTGGTATTTAATATGAATTTTTATTCATTTTCTGAAAATTAATTTTTGCTTTTTTGTTTGTCCTTTGTCATCATTAAAGCCTATGATAAATTATTATGTAATTATGATCAAATAATACATAGCTGTAAATTCATAGTCTCATACGAAGAACATCTTGAAACCAGAATTTTAGGGCTAGATGGGCCATTAGAGATCAGCCAGTCCAACCATTTTATTTTACAGATGGGCAAAAATGTTCCTGAGAGGTGAGTTGACTTGCCTGGGATTTTACACTTTTTAAATTGGATTAGAATCTAGGTCACTCAGTGCTGGGCTATTTCCATTTTATTAGATGATTGTGCACCATAAAGCATATTCAGAGAGTAATAAACCTATGTTGTGCAACATTCTCTGTGGCAGTGATTCCCAAACTTTTTTGATAACACACACTAATGAGCAATTCTGAGAATACTCTTAGTATACCTAAAATTGTTTAATAATAAATTACTTACTAAAGTACAATATATATAATTTTCATAATAGAAATTTAAAAGAATAATATAGAGTAATAACATTTTAAAATAATTTCATTCATTTTTATTATTAACACAAACATCCTTTTTTGTTTTCATCCAACATTATTATTAATAACATTGCAGAGAATATACTATGTTTTAATATGCTTTATTATTTTTGAAAATCTTTGTTTAAATATCATTTAAAGTGATTTAAGAGTCAGGTTTTGAATTCAGTTTGATTCTTGGTTTTAATGGCTGTCATAGAAGTTGGACATTTAAATGCAAGAAATAGTGTACAAACTTCCAGTTTTAGAATGAATAAGTTCTGGCAATCTAAACTACAGCATGGTGACTATAGTTAATAATACTGTATTATCTGTTTGAAAGTCTCTAAGAGAATAGATTTAAATGTTTTCATCATACACATACATACACAAAATGGTAATTATGTGAGGTGATGGAGCTGTTAACTAACCCTATTGTGGTAATCATTTTGCAGTATATACATGTATCAAATCATCATGTTGTACACCTTAAACTTACACAATAATATATGCCAATTATATCTCAATAAAGCTTGAAAAAAATTTAAAAACACGTGTAAAGAAAAGGAAGAAATAATTGATTGGCTGCAGCTAATACAACATGATATTCACTTTTAAACTGCTTTCACTAATTATGCAAAGATTCCTAGATTGAATTCATTTTATAAATTCTAATCTCTCCCGGGAGTCAATAATTCATTCTTGCAAACAAAATCTAGATTTCGAACAAATGGCGTAAATATCTAAAACCATTTCTTTGAATGAAAATGTACAGACATAAACTTTTCTTTTAACATATTGATATGCACACATTTTCACAGTAACTGCACATCAGGAGAGATATTTCCAAAATTTTCTCCAAAACGTTCTCTTCATAACATGAAGTTATTTTGGAAACTAATTGCTTTCTCACTCATTGTTAAAGTCACAAACACTCTATAAAAATGTTCATTGTAAATAATATATGAATTCACATTTCAAAAGCCTTCTAAAAAAAAAAAAAAAAGCCTTCTAGATAATTTCAACATTTTGGGCAGCTTCTTGTCTGATTTGATTAGATTATCATTATTTATCTTTCAATGTGGCTGATGAGGAGCTGGTACTAGAGATTAGAAGAAGATTTAGTCTGCCATTCTTTATTCAGTTTTACCTCTTCCCCATATTACCAATCCATGATTTTTTACAAAAATAGTCTGTAGTTTTGTACCCATTTAATGAGGATTAGTTTACTTACAACTGGATAATATAATACACAAATCTCCTTCTTGGTTACCTGTCCACTGAAATATGATACTTTCTGTTGAAAGCAAAAGGATGAGTGGGAACCACTATGTCAAACTCTCCATTGTGGAGCTTCTACTCTTTTCTTTGGGATAGAAATCCCACATGACATGAATTTACCTGAATTACGTATCTGATATAGACTGAGTGAGGACATCAATATGAAATCATATTAATAGCTAAGTACCAGCAAATATTGGTTTTTCTCATTCTTTAAATTGAAAGTGTTAAGTAGAGATTCCAATGTTTTTTTCCTGTCTTTCTAATAGATCATTTTGCATACACAGATGGGTGCCTTCACCCCTCTTTACAGATAACTATCTTTTGTGAGGCTGTTTACCTGGTTTGCCTTATATTAAAACTGGAATCAAGACTGTAGCAGTCTAGAAAGAATTTGCTCTGAGTAGGTACCTATCCAGTTATAACTATGATTATCTCTATTGAAGTTCAGTCTTGAATTCTCTTTGGGAGTTGCCTATTTTGCTGATGCTTTGAGTGTCTTGCTTTGATTTGTGCTAGGATACTACTTTCTTGAATTGAGATTAAGTTACTATTTACAAAATAATTAAGCTTTTGACATTTGTAATTGCTCAAAGTTTGTTTCATTGATACTTAGATGCACTTTACACAATATGGTCAGCAAAATATCCGTTTCTAGTTGTTTCTTAAGGGATTGCTTTCTTTCTTTGCCATTATTTTGTAGCTAGTCTCTCTGCTGTGAATACTTTGTGAGCTGCTTGAGATTATGTGATCTGAAAGGTGATTAACTCAGATTGAATGAAATGCTAATAATATGACACTCCCTCTGTAGCTCTACTATGTACATGCCATTTAGGATAATTTAAAAAAATTTTAAACACTTAAAAATTGCAATATACATATTTTCCATTTTCCCATATGTAAAACTGAAAGTTATTATACCAAACCTTTGGTTAGAAGAGATTTTATGTATAATAATGTAGATCATTTGGGTATCGGCTTCAACTGTCTCATAGTGTATTGCATTAGTATTCCAGAGGGTGTATTCCTACCTTGCGACATATACATACAAATAAATTTAAAACAGGGCACAGACTCAAATGTAAGAGCAAAAACTATAAAATTCTTGGAAAAACAACAGGTGTGAATCTTCATGACCTTGGATTAGGTAATGGTTTTTAAAATATGCAGCTAAATCACTTCTCAGCCTTTTGGTTAAGGTCAAGTGTAAAATATGACAGCTAAAGCATAAACAATTGAAAAATAGATAAATTGGATTTTCTAAAAATTAAAAACTTTTGTGCTTCAAAGGACATCATTAAGAAAGTGAAAAGAAAACCCACAGAGCGGGAGAAAATAATTTCATATCACATTTCTGACAAGGGTCTTTTACTCAGAATATATGAAAACTTTTACTACTAAATCAAAAAAGCTTAATAAAAATGGACAATCTAAATAGACCTTTTTTTCCCAAATAAGATATGCAAATGGCCAATAAGCACATGAAAGGATTCTCAATATCATTATTCACCAGGGACGTGTCTATCAAAACCACCATAAAATATCACTTCACACCCACTAAGATGGCTATAGTTAAAAAAAAGAAAGGAAATAACAAATATTGGCAAAGGTGTATAGAAATGGGAACTCTTATACATTGCTAGTGAGCATGTAAAATAGTGTAGCACCTTTGGAAAACAGTTTGGCAAATCCTCAGAAAGTTAAGCATAGAGTTATCATTTGACTAAGCAGTTCTCCAAAAGAATCGCCAATAAATGTTCACAGAAATACTAAGACACAAATATTCGCAGTATTATATATGAGAGCCAAAACGTGGAAACAACCCAAATGTTCAACTGATGAATGAATGAACATAATGTGATCTATCCATATACAGTTGACCTGAACAACACAAGGTCAATCCGTGTATTGCTTACAGTTGGCCCTCCATACCACTGTTCCTCTGCATCTGCAGATTCAACCCACCATGGACTGTGTAGTACTATAGTCTTTACTCTCGACAAATACCTGCATATGAGTGGGCCCACACAGTTCAAAGTTCCTGTAATGGAATATTATTCAGCAATAAAAAAGAATGAAATACTGAGACATTCAACAACATGGATAAACCTTGAGAACTGATGAAAACTATCTCTTCTCTCCCCAGAAAAAAAAAATTTCCAAATATACAGACACAAAAATTTTACCATACATTTCTGGGTGTTTATGAGCCTCCTTAAACACTTCATGAAATCTTAAGGCTCATTGACCCTAAGCTAAGAATCCCTGATTGGCAAGATGCTGGCTGAAACGATATGATCATAAATAATTCTGGCACCTATCTTTATAGCAGTTACAACATTTGAGTGAGAATAACAATCAAAACAGCTACAACAATAGCAACCACAAAAGTTGGCATTTATTGATTATTATATTTTGGGCACTGTACTTTATAAGCATTTTCTCATTTAATAATCCCTACTCTCTATCCCACAAGTTAATTGTAAAATATATAATGTGAACAAGGCATTGGAGTAGAAGTGAGGTGTTCCTGGTATCAGTCCAAACTGATTCTGCTATCAATTAACTTATATAACTTGGAGTAGTTACCGAGTTTCTGGATATCAGTTGCTTTATCTATAAAATGAAAGCATGGTTAGCATATTATTCTTTTAATTTCCTTGCAAGCTATTGTATGTTATTCTAATTTAACTTAAATTTGTGTTTGTGTGTGTATATAGTACAAACACACATGATATTTAAAGCAAGGGATTATTATTGTTAAAATACACTTAACAAATATATTATTTTCCAAATCAAATAAGCTGCTTTTCAGAGGATATTTTAGGGAGGGATACTAAAAACACCACACCTGTATGGGCTCCAGGGTCAGAACATTGTGGGGATTAGAGATGGTAGGAGTCCAAGATAAGAAAGTAGCTGCTTTGTAGATCTAGTTTATTCTTCCACGAAAAATGTTTTCCCCAAGGTGGGAAACAATTAGTGCTAACCCTTTGCTTAAGCACCAGAGGGACTCTACAAAAGGATTAGCTCTAGAAAGTTTCAAAGGAAGCTTAAGTGACTTTTGAATATATTTATAGAATAAAAGCAAAATTTAAACTGGGCTATTCCCATAAAATCTTATTTTGTGAGTGAAAATTTGTCTTGACTAAGACTTTTGTGTCTTCCTTCTCTCTGAAAGCTTCCTAAGTCACATGTTGAGGCAGAGACAAAATATCCAGCTGGAAAACTGGGTCCTCTCTATGGGCCCAGTTGGAGTAAAAGGAGAGTAGAATTCATGCCTAAAGAATAAAAGTCTCCCCGAACTAAATTTATTTCTTCTGACAATTGGACAGAAGTGCTCTGGAGGTCAAGTTGCACCCAATCAGACATTTTGCTACTGAGATAGCAGTTACATGGTTAGAAATGGAGAAAGATGTGTCTGGATAATTGAAGAGTAGTTGTCAAGAAAGGGTCCAGAGAAAATTTAATTGAGGAAATGGGGAAGAATATAAAGAGCTGAAGGAAAAAGGAAGAGAGATCAGAGACACTGGTAGTTTTTATTTAGGGAGTAAATTGCATCTTACACAGAGATTGAGGGAATAATATAGTATTATAGAACATTTTAAATAGAAGATCTAATGAGCATAGTCTTTTTCTCTTTTGTTTGCCCAAAAAGTTTTCCAGTTTTAAAGTATTCTTGTTTTTGAAATAAGAAAGTGTAAATGGAAGACCTCTTCCCTCTGCTTGATAAACTACTACTTCAAGTATTTCAAGACCCAACTTGTTTCCCTTTCCCCCGACTTTCCCCTCTCCTACTCCTGTAGGATTGACTGCTGTCCCCTTATGCTTCTATTACAGGTGTATATTTCAACATTCTGTGTATATCTCTAGTATACCATATGTCACATTGTATTAGCAGTCATTTCCTTAACTATAGGTTTCGTCTAACAGAATATGAGCCCCGTGAGAGAGGATCATGCTTGTTTTATGAGCACCTAGCCTGGGTCCTGGTGGAACTGCACAACTCAGATTGGGATTCAAACCCAATCACACCTCAGTTGGGACTCAAACCCACAATCTCAGGCTTAGGAGGGGACTCGAACCCGCAATCTCCCAGCAGAAACTGCACACCTGGTCACAGGACTTAATGAAGCTCAGGTTCTTTATGTCTCAGTACAGAAGGAGTTCAGCAAAAGGCAAAGTGATAGGTAAGAAGCAGATTTATTAAAAAAGGATGCTTGTGAAGGATACAGGCGGGCAGGCAAGAGGGCTCTGCCCCAAGAGCTAAGTGGGAAAGTAGGTTTATTTAGGGAGATACAAACTCCATAGACAGAGTGTGGGCCATCTCAGAAGGTGAGAGGCCCTGAAATATGGGGTGGTTTGTTTTTTTGGGCTGGGTAATTTCATAGGCTAATGAGTGGGAGGGTTACTCCAACTATTTCGGAGAAGGGGTTGGAGATTTCCAGGAATTGGGCCACCGGCCACTTTTTGGCCTTTCATAGTCAGCCTCAGAACTGTCATGGCACCTGTGGTTGTATCACTTAGCATATGCTAATGTATTACAATGAGTGTATAATAAGGCTCAAGGCCAACTGGAAGTCGAATCTTCTACCATCTTGGGCCTAATCGATTCTAACCAGTTTTTGTCATATCCTCAACAGCTGTGTCACTCTTTTAAAGGTTGTGCACTGCCCCCTTCCCTCCTGTCTCACTGGCACATTACAGTCAGCTAGTTGGTTAGATGGTTTAATGAAAATTCATAACCCATGGTCTTTAAATTTTAGGAACCACAATCTTGATAGTGACCATGATGTGATTTTTGTCATCTCTTTAAAAAAAATATCTTTATGTTAATTCTGAGCCTCCCAAAATTGCAGGTCTTCTAGAATTTCATCTTCTTTGGAGGCTGAGGTGGCTATTCTGCTCTTCTAAGAGGCAGCAGAAGCTTATATAGTCTAGAGAATAGGATGTCAAAGAGAAAAAAAAAGTGTGTATTTCAGAATTTTACAAAAAGATGATTCACACAAAGTAAAGAAACTTAGCGAAGTCTCAGCAAGAGTAGGATGAGGATAGGCTGTGGGGATGAAAGGATATCACACAGATTCTAACTTGGAAATAGCATAACTCTGCTGGACTTGTGTGTTAAAAATGGGTCACCAACTGTCCTTCCCATTCTCACTTTCTTTGCCTGCCTTATGTATCAAGACAAGTGAAGATGCAAGGAAACTTTATAAATAGTCAGAGAAAGATTTGTTGTTGACCTAGGTCATTGTGGTTCTTGTAGATCAGAAATAATAAAATCAAACCATAGGAGAACAGAGGAGAGTTTTCACTTGAAAACTTTAGTGAAAGGGAGAGAGACATAGGAGAGCAGAATGGTTGGGTCAGGAAAACGATTTTCTTACTCATAACTGAGAAAATGCTTTCAAGTTTGAAAGTCCCATGAAGAGACCCATACAGGTAGTAAAAAGTGAGCAGGGAGATAATCAAAACTGAAACTACAGGTTATAAACTACTATGTGAAACTATCATGAAATTCAAAATAGAAATAAAAAGTTTGGAAATTAATTTTTTTTCAGAAAAAATATTATTTATCTTTCTTGTAAGATGAAATAGTCTTTTGTGATAACTAAGACCTATGTCAGTGGTTATCGACTTTACCAGTAGTCATTATGGCTTCCACTTGTTCTTTCCTCCATTGACCTTATATTTTGGGAAAAAAAATTGCTAGTTCAATTACATTTATTAATAATCGTTTCTCATTATATATTATAATAAAAGACAGTTGCCAATCAGAGCTTCTCATGAGCAGGAAAAGCAACATCACACCAATTTATTAAGAATTCAACTGAAAACAAAATAAATTTAAATTCTGGTTAGCTTGTGCATTGTGATCTTAGATAACACATATTTTGTTCAACTTTTAAATGTTACTGAAATGTACAGCAGAAACTAACAAAACATTGTAAAGCAATTATACTCCAATAAAGATACAAAAAATAATAATAAATAAATAAATGTTACTGAAAACAGATTACATAGAGGAGCAAAATTTGCCACTCCAAAATGTGTCTCTTTGACATGAGGATTAGTTTAGGCTGATTATTTCTAAGAAACAGAGGACTCAGGAAGTTTTTCTTGATACCTCCCCCTTAACTGCTTAAAAGAATTTTTATAAGGGATCTGTCCCCAGAATAGAGCTATCACAGAGGTATCTACAAAGAATATGGGCAAGATGTGGTAGGGGAAACTGCCAGGACCTAGGGATCAGAGTTCATGCTATGTCCCATTGTCTCTGCATGGCACAGCAAACATTTGTTTACCAAATACTTGCTTTTCCATCACCCTGTGAATTGTCTTCCTCCTTTTTAAAGTCCCAAACCACTACCCCTCACATCCTCTTTTGTCTTTAGCCGAAGATGGTATTTAAAGTGAGGGTCTTGGCCCTTTGGTGAGTTACTCAGTTTTCCTGGGCCTCTCTCATGTATACATATTGTTAAACTTTTTTTGATTTTCTTCTGTTAATCTATCTCATGTCAGATTAATTCATAGACAAGATAGAAAAACTTAAAAGGGTAGAGGAAAATTTCTTTCTTTCTTTCTTTCTGACACTTAAAATATCCATTGCTTCCTTTTTGTGGAGTTTCTCAACAATGGAACTATTGATATTCGTGGTCTCAGAATTACTTATTGTGGGGGACTGTGCTGTGCATTGTAGGATGTTAAGTGGCATCGCTGGGCTCTACTCAGTAGATGCCAGTAGCGCCCTCTAGTGGTGACAATCAAAAATAACTCCAGGCATTGCCAAATAATCCCTAGGGAGCAAAACTGGCCCCAGTTGAGATTTGACAGAGAGAGGTCTGGGGTCCTGGTTTGAGAACCAGAAACAAATAGCACATAGAACCAAATAGTGCAGCTAAAGGAGGAATAGAGGAGATTGCCAGAGGGAACTGTCCATTTTCTTTCACAGAAAGCCAACCCTGGCTATAAGAAGATTCCCAAGCTGGGCTGTTATCTTTCTGGTATCTGAACTGGAGTGTACCCTGCATAGCATCAATTCACATAAATTCAAAGTAAGATCACACACACTGGAAAGTACGGAGGATACCTCTTTGAGATCCTCCAAACTGATGGCTTAATTCAGAAAGAAGCGATTACAAAGAAAAAAGTAGGCGACTATGGATTCATCAGTTCGGATTGTTTCTAATTTAGTGGAAAGTGCTATCACAGTTTTGCAAAGGCAGAGGACTAATAAGAGTTCCCAAGCTTTACAGTCCTGTTAGGAACAAACTTTAAATTGCTTGATGTGCTGTCCAAATGTAAAAAAAAATAAAAATAAAATAAAGGCCTTTTACAATAATGTGTGTTGGGAATTTTCTTTCATTCTATCACTTTCTGAATTTGAGGGTTGAATTCTAATCAAAATCTTTCTTCCCACATGGTTCTGTTATACAATATAGATATTGTTTAGCAGTTTTTAAGTCTTTAGCTACAATTATGGTGACTGGGCAGACTTAATAGTAGTTGTCAAGGCCCAATTGTATTTTTTCCTACAATTTTCTGCAGAATTAAATATTGAGGCTTGGTCTAAGAAAAGCTATAAATTAAAACTGAATTTGAAATTTTGTTCATAATCACTATCATTCTATCAGCTGAGGAGTGAATTACTGGGGAGTGTGACCCTAGCTAGGTTTGGACTTGGAGCAGCCCATCTGTCACAAATGCTAAAACTGGCTTAAGCACCACATTACCTGAGACAAAGTAACTAGAAGTGGTCTCAGACTATGTGATTAGGCCATTAGTTTTAAGGTACATTGAGGGAACCTGAATTGTCTAAGAAGAATGAACTCGAGGCTCTGACACCATAATTTCCATATACAAGAATGGGGAAGAGAAGGATGTGGTTAGCTCAGCACCACTGAAGTCTCTTTTTACATAATAAAGGGAGAGTGCATTCTAGTGTTACTAGCTAAGTAGTTTACTACTAATGCTACTACTATTAACTACTATTGCTACTATTACTGCTACCACTATTATTACTACTAATAACAAGAACAGCAGTAGTTTCAATCAATTTAGAAGCATCTACTCTATGCCAGTGCTTGACATTCAAAATCATTATTTCAAATCCTCCCAAAAAAACTGTACACTTGCACTATTTCCAATCTCAAGAGGAAGAAATTGAATTTTGGAGAAATTACTGTCCTCAAGTCAAATTATGTGGTAGAGCCTGGATTGACCAAGTTTGATTACCTCCAAAATCCATGTTTTTTTTGTTTTTGTTTCTTTGGTTGCTTTAAATACATTGTACAGAATCTATAACAAAGTTCCTGTGATGAAGACAAGAAAGGAAGTAAGAAGAATGCCAAAGAACTAGCCTGCACCCCTGGCATTTCACAGAGGATCACAAATCTGCTGCTGCTGCAGTCCACCTACCCAGCTGAATACTTGGGTGGAGGAGTTTTTTCTTTCCTTTACTTGTCTCTACTTGTTATATGCCCTTTTTCCTAAGCCCATTCATTCCTGGCAATGAGGTCATACAGATAATTCAACTTTGTGATATTTTGTTTAGGTTTGAGAGACCAACTATTTGCTAGTCCATTGTTCAGTTCCTGTTTACACTTAGAGACTGATATTACTGCATACATTAATGAGAAAGCTTGGAATTTTGAACCTGTTCTATTCAGTTCTAAAAATGAAATTTGGAGTCCCAATGGAAAAATGACAATCATCCTCAACCTCAGTAGGTGCAAATTTCTATTTTTAAATATAATCTTTGCCCCATTACAGCATAGTGAGGGAATAATCATTTTTGAAGAGAATGCGAATCATAAGCACAGTTTTTCTAATAAATGTATTTCTCTCTAAAGCAGAAAGATCATCTAAATGATAAATCCAACTGGTACATGATTTTGGTGAAATTAGCCAAGAATAAAGTCTTCTGAGATAATTGACAATAACTCTTTGTTCTTTTTGCTGCTTTGTATATTTATGCATTATCCTTCTCTGACAATTTTGAAGCCAAGGCCAATTAATATTCATTTTAAAATGTTCAAGCTCATATTTTCTTTTTAAAAAAATTTTTTTTTCTATTTCTTTATTTAATTAAGTTATTATTTTTTTGGGCTGTGTTGGGTCTTCGTTGCTGCACACGGGCTTTCTCTAGTTGCGGTGGGCGAGCGGGGGCTACTCTTTGTTGCGGTGCGCAGGCTTCTCATCGCAATGGCTTCTCTTGTTGTAGGAGCACGGGCTCTAGGGGCGCAGGCTTCAGTAGTTGCAGCACGCAGGCTCAGTAGTTGTGGCTTGTGGGCTCTAGAGCGCAGGCTCAGTAGTTGTGGCACACGGGCTTAGTTGCTCCGCAGCACGTGGGATCTTCCCGGACCAGGGCACGAACCCGTGTCCCCTGCACTGGCAGGCGGATTCTTAACCAGTGCGCCACCAGGGAAGCCCCAAGCTCATATTTTCTTATATCTACTTTTGTAATATTCAACATTTCTTATTGTGATAAATGTACAACCCTGCATATACATGTATAATTTTATATTTATTTTACTTGTTGATTTTTGTCCATGATAAACATAAAAGGCACTATGTAAAGGTGGAAGGAAGAATATACCAGTAAACTGTCATTTATGTAGCAGTGTCTAGGAAGTGGCTACAATGTCCCCAGCGAGGTGCTGTGAATAGCAACAGCAATCCGATTCCTGCTTTCATGGGACATTGGCTGGGGGAGCAGCATATATGTACATTTCTTTGGATTTGTTTCTTCTACCTCTCTTTCCTGGTCTATCTATGCTTCTGGAATATTCTGAAAGAGCAGAAGTCTCAGAGTCAGATGGAATTGTATTCAACCTAGCTAGTTCTGAGCTTACTCTGAATCTCACTTTTCCCATTTGTAAAATGGGCGTGATGATACCTTCTAATTGTCAGATTACATGCAATACTATATATAAAGAATGCAGCATAGTGCCAGACAGGGAGGCACTTAATATTAGCTTTTATTACCACCATCTCTGTTTCTTTCTAACATCTACCTCCCTGCCATTGCACGCTATCCTCTGTGGAACTCTTGTCTATGAAGTCTTAAGAGATAAGTACCTGTGGATTCTAGGACTACTGATCCTAGCACTGAGATCCAAGGACTTTGAATTAGGAAACCGAGTGGCTTGGCTCAAGGATCAGAAACAGGGGGATCAGAAGATCATACCTGGGAACTGAGGGTCCTCAGCACGATGAAGCATTTAGTTTACTACTTTATGGAGGTATAGTTTTCCATCTATGTTTTAAAGATACAGGCATACCTTATGTTAATGCACTTTGCTTTATTGTGCTTCATAGGTCCTGTATGGTTTTTACAAATTGAAGGTTTGTGGCAACCCTGCATCCAGCAAGTGTTAATTTTCCAACAGCATTTGCTCATTTCATGTCTCTGTTTCACATTTTGGTGATTCTTGCAATATTTCAAACTTTTTCATTATTATGATATTTGTTATGGTGATCTGTGATCAGTGATTCTGATGTTATTGTAATTGTTCTGGGGCACCACTAACTGTGCTATATATTGACAAACTTAATTGATAAATGTGTATGTTCCAGTGCTCCACTGACCAGCCCTTCCCAGTCTCTCTCCCTCTCTTCACGCCTCTCTATTCCCTGAGATGCAGTAATATTGAAATTAGGTCAGTTGATAATCCTACAATGGCTTCTAAGCGTTCAAGTGAAAGGAAGAGTCGTACATCTCTCACTTTAAATCAAAAGTTAGGAATGATTACGCTTAATGAGGAAGGCATGTCGAAAGCTGAGGTAGGCCAAAAGCTGGACCTCTTGCACCAAACAGTTGTGAATGCAAAGGAAAAGTTCTTGAAGGAAATTAAAAGTGCTACTCCAGTGAACTCACAAATGATAAGAAAGCAAAACAGCATTACTGTGGATGTGGAGAAAGTTGTAGTGATCTGGATAGAAGATCAAACTAACCACAATATTCTCTTAAGGCAAAGCCTAATCCAGAGCAAGGCCCTAACTCTCTTCAATTCCATGAAGGCCAAGAGAGGTGAGGAAGCTGCGGAAGAAGAGTTCGAAGCCTGCAGAGGTTGGCTCATGAGGTTTAAGGAAAGAAACTGTTTCCATAACATCAAAGTGCAAGGTGAAGTAGCAAGTGCTGGTGTGGAAGCTGCAGCAAGTTATCCAAAAGATCTACCTAAGATCATTAATGAAGGTGGGTGCACTAAACAACAGATTTTCAATGTAGATGAAATGCCTTATATTGGAAGAAGATGCCATCTAGGACTTTCATAGCTAGAGAGGAGAAGTCAATGCCTGGCTTCAAAACTTCAAAGGACAGGTTAACTCTCTTGTTAGGGCCTAATGCAGCTGGTGACTTTAAGTTGAAACCAGTGCTTATTTACCATTACCCAAACCTAGAGACTTTAAGAATTTTGCTAAATCTGCTCTGTCTGTGCTCTCTAAATGGAATAATAAAGTCTGAATGACAGCACATCTGTTTACAGCATGGTTTACTGAATATTTTAAACCCACTGTTGAGACCTACTGTTCAGAAAAAAACATTTCTTTCAAAATATTACTGCTCATTGACAATGCACCTGGTCACTTAAGAGCTCTGATAGAAACATATGATGAAATTCATGTTGTTTTCATGCCTGCATTCTGCAGTCCATGGATCAAGGAATAATTTTGACTTTCAAGTCTTGTTATTTAAAGCTAACATTTTCTAAGGCTATAGCTGTTATAGATAGTGACTCCTCTGATGGATCTGACAAAGTAAATTGAAAACCTTCTGGAAAGTAGTCACTGTTCTAGATGCCATTAAGAACTTTTATGATTTATGGAAAGAGGTCAAATATCAACATTAACAGGAATTTGAAAGAAGTTGATTCCAACTCTCATGAGTGACTGAGGGATTCAAGACTTCCATGGAGGAAGGAACTACAGATGTGATAGAAATAGCAGGAGAAATAGAATTAGAAGTGGAGCTGAAGATGTGACTGAATTGCTGCAACCTCACGATAAAGCTTTCACAGGTGAGGAGCTGCTTCTTGCGGAGGAGCAAAGAAAGTGGTTTCTTGAGATGGATCTACTCCTGGTGAAGAGGCTGAGAAGACTGTTGAGATGACAACAAAGGATTTAGAATATGACATAAACTTAGTTTATAAAGTAGCAGCAGAGTTTGAGAGGATTGACTCCAATTTTGAAAGACGTTCTGCTGTGGGGAAAATGCTATCCAACAGCATTGCCTGCTACAGGGAAAATGTGAAAGGTCAATCTGTGGCTCAAACTTCATGATAAATTCATTAAATCTTTTAAAATGTTATGTTGCTTTGTCATTCAGTTTGTGATATAAAGGTTCTTGTTGAAATTTATTCTGGTTAAAAGTCATTTTCTCATGAAAGATAAATGAGAAATGGCCAATATCCCCTCATTCCATGATCTCATCGAAGTTCAGATTATGTTCAGGTAGTGTTTCGTTTAGTTGGATAATGATTTAGGAAAAAAAAAAAAAAGCATTTGTGCAAACACATATAAAATTAGAGACTTCTGGGGAACCTACAGAACATCTAGTCCAAACCTGCATTTCAGGAACTAGAATATTGTAAAAGAGGAAGAGTAAGTGGTTGGCTCCAGGTTGTTCACTTTGATTGGCAAAGCAGTGTTTTTAATGGAATCATGATGCTTTATCCTGAGGGTAACTTCTCTTTCAGGTAAACAAGTTTATGTAAGTTTACACATGTTCTTAACCTTGAGGTTGGCATATTTGGTTTTTTTTTTTTAAGTGTATTTACTTTCTCTTAATTAATTGGCCTGCCTGTTTTCCCGTGACCTGTGAACATCCTTACAAGAAATGTTTTAAAGAAGAAACTGTGAAATAGAGATAGGTATCAAATGTTGGCTCTTCTCCCAAATAACTATCAGTTGATTGTTTTTTTAGCACTGACCTATGCTTTATTCTACCCCTAGTAACTATTCCTAAGACCCTCCTCTGTTCTTCCCTAAAATACCATGAAAAACTAATGCAATGACAAGATAGCATTGGGTTTTTGTTTTGTTTTGGTTTTTTGGTGCATTTATCCTTTAAAATTCTCCCAATATTTCATCTATACCCAAGGTTTTTTACTTTCCTTAATGGCCATTGAATAGAAGTATAAATACCTTTTTTTTCTATTGATCCATCAATATAGATATGTGTATAATCTTTCCATATGCAGACCCTCCCTTTAGAGAAACAGCAACATATAGTAGATAAGATAATTTATGTGCCTGATAACCAAAGAAGTCATACAGTGGGAAACTGGGTGATAAACATTAGTAGATACTACCTTACTCAGATAATTGAGCCTCTTTGCCTGTTGCAGAACCTGACAATTTTGTTCACAATGATAATAGATGGAAACTTAGTTTATTTTTGTTAGAAAAAGTCACTTCTCTCAGTAATGTCATTTATGGCAAATTGTGGTAGAGCAATAAAACAAAATAACAGAAACATTAAATTGTTGCTTGTCTTTATCACAAACAATAAAATCCCATGACAATAATGTTTCTCTTATTCCTTATCACTGCATCTAGAGAGGTCCTATTTTGGCATTTATTTCTTAGGTTTTACTTATGATTTTTTTTTTGGAACATTCTTCCTTTTAAAAAAAACTCTATGTAGCATAGTACCTGCCATCTGAATGTTCTTGGCTCCAGGGTCCTCATCTATAAAATTAATGAGATGATATTAAGACTTTTTAAAGGTCATTTCCAATACTAAAAATCAGATTCTATTATTTAGTTACACCACATGAAACAGTTCCTCCCTGTTGAAACATGTATTTGTATGTTAGTGATCAAAAGTCCTATCCACAACGTACCTATTTATTCATTCAAATTTTAGCCAGTGTGTACTACTTGCCTGACAACTTGCGCTCACTGATATAAATCAAGGATTGCAAACCATGATCCCCAGACTACACGTGACCTGCCACCAATTTTTGTGAATAAATCTTTTTAGAACATAGCCACACCATATTGGTTGCCTCTGTCTATGGCTGCTTTCATTTTACAGTGCAGAGTTGACTATGAAAGAGTATATTGCCCACAAACCCCCAAATATTTACTATTAGGCCTTTTACAGAAAAAGTCTGCAAAACAAAACTATTCTTTTATGTATATACTCATTTTATTAACTCTGTTACAGATTTTTACTGATTGAGCTAAAATAAGGATTTTTGTTGTTGGTACTGTTTTCGGGTTTGTGTCTGTGTCTGTGTGTGTATTTGGTCTTCCTGACAGTAAATTGCACCTTTGTTTTGTTCATTTTTCAATCTATTACTCCGTTCCATGTGAATATTTCTATTGATTTTACACTAAGTAAACAAATGGTGACTTGTCATTTCACTTAAAGGCTAGTAAAGGATAATGGTCCCTATGCTATTTAAAGGTGACAGAAATAGCTTAAATAGAAATTGTATTTTTGTTCATGAAAATACTGTCAATGAATTGAAGAGCCATTTCCAAGTTCTATGTCACTATAGTCGGTTGCATTGGAATATTTCCTTTTTGTGACGATCAGAAAAGAATATGCAAGTTATAATCTGTCACAGATTACTTTAAGTTTGATATTTATAGAATTTTGAGTAGATTGAAAAGTAAATCCCATTTGACAAAATAGAGGATTTTTCAGACTGCTCTTTTCTCTCTAAAATGACCTTTTTATTTAAGGGTCATTTTCGGTTTTCTCCTTGATTTTGTTCTTCCATAAAGCATGGTGGGGAGAGGGGAAGATGGGGAAAAAGAGACAACTGCAGAAGCCATGACAGTCAGAGGCACGTGAAGAAAGGGTCTTGTTTCAGTTAACAGTTAGGCCTGATAGTTGTTTAAGCTTCATGGTTCCTCATCATCTCTTCAGGAAATTAGCCTTAATACAATTTTTTACAGTTGACTCTATTATATGAGAGGATGATTAATGAAGATGACCTTTACCCTGATTGTTGTGCTCTTTAGAAAGATATTCTCCATGAAGAGCTCACGTTTCTAGGCTCCAGATGGAGAGGACATTCTTTGGGGAAAAAATACAGTTGAACTCTGTTTCACTAACCACCTTTTCACGTACAGATTCCTATCATGGCCTTCTTGTCAGACTCACAGAAGAGAGAGATCTTCTTTGAAGTACAGTACTCATCAGTTTCTGAGCCTTGAATTACATGACCTCCTTCTCTTTTGCTTAAAGTTCATTGAAGATGCTAACATTCTGCCTTAAATTAAACTGAATTGTTTGAAAAATTCCAGGAAACTTTTGTTGGAAAAGCTTCAAAGCTTCCAATTGTGGCTTAAATTGGTGATTCAGAACATGAATATCTAAAAGCAGACAGGGTTTACATCCCATAAATTTACCTTTTGGGTCTCACAAGCAGGAGGACTGTGCAATCTTTCAGGAATTCTGAGATCCTTGTCCTTTGGAAGTGACATTCAGCCATTTCTGCTCATCAGTATCTGCATCAAAAACCTTAGATCTGTTCTGGAGTTATTGGAAGCTAAATGGACAGGAAATAGTGCCAACCTAATTGCTGTATAATTCTGTAGATTCAGAAGGCAACATTGATTTTGTACCAGGGGACAAGGAAAGGGGGAACTTGTCTGAATTTCTTCCCTGGAGAAGCAGATACTCTGGTTGCTGGGCGTGGACTAGATTTATTTGTTAATTAATTATTAATTGAGTTTCTCATACACATCAGCCACTGTATTTGTTCTCATGGAACTCAGAGTCTAAGTGAGCCCCAGAGGCATTGTCTGAGCCACCATGTAGGCAGGAGAGATCCACAGGACTGACTTGGAGGCCCTAGACTATGATAGCCAGTAGAATCTAAAAGGTAGTTTTGAGGGAACAAATCTGAAAATGAAATTTGACACAGATAGTCCAATGGGGCATCATTCCAAAAGGACAAGGCAGAATCTAGGTATGAGCTCACAGATCTAGACCAGAGTTATCAGGCAGACATGAGAGGCTTTGTGTTGGATGATTTGATGGAGAGCTGAGACACGGGCTGGGCAGAGGGGCAGGGGGTTTATTCAGAACACTGAACTATCTAGGCAGAACTCACCTTCTAATTAATGCAGAATAATCCTGGGGAAGAGCCTCTGAAATAAAGAGCAGACACAATCACAGAAAACTTGAAGGACATGGTTTTATTACTTTTAAGTATGTCTTTGTTGTAGTATCTAGGACATCAAAGTTATTGCCCAACAGTAAACCCTTAGGAATGGTCTTAAGAATAGATGCCATGGATTTGTAATTAGAACATAATGTGATTTCATATTCTTTATTGCTTCTAACGTACTTTAAAATAGTTTTTCCCTACTCAGGTAAAATGTTTTTCCTTGCAATTGCATTTAGGCTGTGCTTAGTTAAGCCTTTCTCTATGCGTTGTGAAAAATCAACTTTCTTTCTGTTAGTGCTGTAATTACATGGTCACAAATCTCAGATTTCTAGAGTCCAAAATGAACCTTTCTTAGAAACATTCGTTTGTCACTCTACATTAGGAGAAATGACAACTTTTTCTTTTTCATTTCTACTCATTGTTAGTTACATCTGGGAGTTTATCTCACTGGAATGAAAAATTATAAATCAGCAAGAGCTAACGTATCAAAATAAATTTAGGAATATCCTACACTGAATGTTGCAGGTCTGCTGAGAATATAAAGGGATTCAAAGAAAAGACCTGTCTTCTTAAGGAGGTGAATGAATTTCCTCAAACATATTTTAATATTTCTAGCACCTGGATGAGCCTTTGATTACAGGAGAATGTTGCCAGTCACAATTAAATTTTTTTTTAATCCTTTAAATTTGTCAGTTAATTGATGATGTGCCTTACAACTGAGGGTGTTTGGGAAATAAGAAAACATGGCTTTTAAGATTCTCTGACATTCTCATATTTCAGAGGTATCTGCTCTTTTGGATCTATCTAATTTCAGCCATATGTCTGATAAGCTTTCCCTTCTAACCCTAGTAAAATAATACGCTTCTATTCACTTCTTCCTTTGCCCTTTTTAAAAACACTTTTGCTTGGCAACTTTATCCTTTTACAATTCCTTTTCCTGTTTCTGACATAAACCATTACCATTTTCCTTAAGCTCTTCAATCCCTCCTTGAGCCTTCACTGTCAAAAGATGACCTTTTGGTCTTGATAGAATAAAATGGGCTTGCTCAAATTTTCTCCAAACTATACCTTTACCAACTTTTACATCTATTAGTCCTGTCTAAGAAAATGCTCTTTTCATCTGCTCCCATCTCTTTTGTGGCTTTGCCCATTATTGACTCCCTCTTTCTATAACATCTTCCATTTTCTTCGTATTGATTCCTTCTCTTCAGATTCTTACCATAACTGACTCTCTCATATAACACAAAATTATGTAAAATAAATTTTTTAAAAAAGAAAAAAAAAAACCCTTGACCTACATTTGTTCACAAGTTTACTTTCCTTCTTCTTACCTCTTAAAAATATCAAATTCACCATCACTGTTGCCCACCTCAGTCCCTTAGTCATTCCTCAACGTACAGTAATCTGAATATACCTTTCTGCTGAAATTGCCCTCAGTGGTCAACAACTCTGCTCTGGTTACAACATCTAATGATCTTTTCTTAAAATTTATCCTTTTGACATGTATAGAATTTATAATGATGACTCCCCTCAGGCGACTGCTACTCCTATTTCTCATATTAATTTATTCTCAGCATCCTCAACATACTATTTTGAATCTGTTCTTAATTGTTGGTATTTCCCAGGTTTCCACATCATTCTTCATCTCATTTTGCTTTCTAATTTCCTTCCCACCCAGTACTAACTCAATATATCAAATCAACAGCGAGCCCTCCTAATTCTACCTTAGAATGTCTTTTCCCGATCTATCCTCTTCTTTCCATTCTTATTACCAAATCTTCAGTTCAGTTTCTCATTGCCATAAAAAACATATTTGAATTCCTTAACCTATCCTGTTTCTAACCTGTCCTATTTCAAATCCTATTACAAACTGATCTTTTCAGTGTATTCTCTTGATGCTTTCCCACCATTCTTGCCACTGTGGGTCATATATCATCTTCTGAATAATAATTTAAGGAATAAGATGTTGAAAAGCTTACTACTTGTATGTTTTGATCATTTTCTTTCTTCTGCTTTCAGTGCTTGTCTTTCCTTTATGGCCTGGTAAAATTCTACTCAGTTATAAATCCCTATACATGTGTCCTCTTCTTTGTGAAAACTTCTCTACTTTTGTACTCAGGGAGAAATAATCCCTCCCTTTTCCATATCTCAGCTGGGGCTATTTAGCTTTTAAGTAACAGAAACATAGTCACATTAGATTAAATGGAGACAGATTCCTGGGGAAAGAAAGATAAAATGTCCTTCACATACATTAACCATTTGTATTAGTAATCTATCGCTGTGTAACAAATTAGCCCCAAATATAGTGACTGAAAACAATACATATTTACTATATCACAATTTCTGTGAGAAAAGAAACCTGGGCATGGCCTACTTGGGTCTTCTGCTTCATGGCTTAACGATTAATCTCCAAAATATACAAAGAGCTCATGCAGCTCAATATCAAAGAAAACAAACAACCCAATCAAAAATGGGCAGAAGACCTAAATAGACATTTCTCCAAAGAAGACATACAGATGGCCAATAAACACATGAAAGGATGCTCAACATCACTAATCATTAGAGAAATGCAAATCAAAGCTACAATAAGGTATCCCCTCACACTAGTCAGAATGGCCTTCATCACAAAATCTACAAACAATAAATGCTGCAGAGGCTGTGCAAAAAGGGAACCCTCTTGCACTGTTTGTGGGAATGTAAATTGATACAGCCACTATAGAGAACAGTATGGATGTTCCTTAAAAAACCAAAAACAGAACTACCATATGACCCAGCAATCCCACTCCTGGGCATATACCCAGAGAAAACCATAATTCAAAAAGACACATGCATGGGCTTCCCTGGTGGCACAGTGGTTGAGAATCTGCCTGCCAATGCGGGGGACACGGGTTCGAGCCCTGGTCTGGGAGGATCCCACATGCCGCGGAGCGACTTGGCCCGTGAGCCACAATTACTGAGCTTGCGCGTCTGGAGCCTGTGCTCCGCAACAAGAGAGGCCGCGGTAGTGAGAGGCCCGCGCACCGCGATGAAGAGTGGCCCCCGCTTGCCACAACTAGAGAAGGCCCTCGCACAGAAACGAAGACCCAACACAGCCATAAATAAAATAAATAAATAAAATTTGAAAAAAGAAAATGCTCCCTATAAAAAAAAAAAAAAAAAGACACATGCACCCCGATATTCACTATAGCACTATTTACAATAGCCAGGTCATGGAAACAACCTAAATGTCCATCAACAGAGGAATGGATAAAGATGTGGTACATATATACAACGGAATATTACTCAGCTATAAAAAGGAACGAAATTGGGTCATTTGCAGAGATGTGGATGGACCTAGAGACTGTCAAACAGAGTGAAGTAAGTCAGAAAGAGAAAAACAAACAAACCTACCTCCTCCTTGAAGCCTGCAGTTGTCATTCAACATAGATTTATAAAAAGTGTGTTGTATATGAGCCAAAGGGATGGATATTGATGGCACGATGAATATGGTGGTTTCTGCTCCACACGAATTCTGTCCACTGGGAAAGACATGTTGGTAAAGAGGTATAAAACATTGGTAGATGTATGGCATATTTATAGGAGAGATAATCAGACATTATCTCTTTCCTTGAAGGTCTACAGGATATGTTTTTATTAGTTATAGAAATATTTGCCTTAAATTACTTGTTTTAGTTGTTTTTGTATTTGCCTCATTTCTTATATTAAATAAATTCCTGAAGAGCATGTAACTGAATGAGATTGTTTCCTTCAACTCTCAGCTCAAGGATCTTTTTCTAGTATGCTTTTTCACACTTCCCCCTTCATATGCCTCATGTTCCCAAAGCATCTGGCTATATCTCCATTTGCTTCTCTATACTGTAAATAGTTTATTTTATTGAGCTAAAATTGACATATAACATTATATTAGTTTCAGGTGTACAACAGAAGGATTTAATATTTGTATATATTTCAAAACGATCACCGCAGTAAGTCTAGTGAACATCTGTCACCATACATAGATACAATTTTTTTCTTGTAATGAGAACATTTAAGGTTTATTCTCTTAGCAACTTTCAAATATGCAATATAGCATAATTAACTATCGTCATGATACTGTATATTACATCCCCATGACTTATTTATTTTATAACTGGAAGTTCGAACCCCCCTTTCAACAATTTTGTCCATCCTCTAGTCCCTGTGTCTGGACCACCAATCTGTTCTCTGTATCTATGAGCTTAGTGTTTTTGTTTTTTCACTCCACATATAAATGAGATCATACAGTATTTGTCTTTCTCTGTCTGACTTAATTTCACTTAGCATAATACCCTCTAGGTCCATGCATGTTGTTGCAAATTACAAGATTTTATTTTTTTTATAGCTGGGTAATGTTCCTGTGTGTGTGTGTGTGTGTGTGTGTGTGTGTGTGTATGTATGTGTGTGTATTTATCCAGTCACCTATTGATGGATACACTTAGGTTGCTTCCGTATCTTAGCTATTGAAAATAATTTTGAAAGGAACATTGGTGTGCATATCTTGTCTAATTAGTGTTTTTTTCCTTCAGATAAATAGCCAGGAGTGGAATTTCTGGATATGATAGTTCTATTTTTAATCTTTTGAGAAACATCCATACTGTTTTCCATAGTGGCTGCACCAGTTTAAATTCCTACCGACAGTGCACAGGTTCTCCCTTCTCTACATCCTCACCAACACTTGTTATTTCTTGTCTTTTTTTTTTAGTAGATCTTTATTGAAGTATAATTGCTTCACAATACCATGTTAGTTTCTGTTGCACAGCAAAGCAAATCAGCCATACGCATACACATGACCCCATATCCCCTCCCTCTTGAGCCTCCCTCCCATCCTCCCTATCCCATCCCTCTAGGTCATTGCAAAGCACTGAGCCGATCTACCTGTGTTATGCTGCTGCTTCCCATCAGCCAACTATTTTACATTTGCTAGTGTATATATGTCGATGCTACTCTCACTTCACCCCAGCTTTGCCCTCCCACTCCATGTCATCAAGTCCATTCTCTATGTCTACCTCTTTATTCCTGCCCTGCAACTAGGTTCATCAGTACCATCTTTTTTTCCCCCTGGATTCCATATATATGCGTTAGCATGCGGGATTTGTTTTTCTCTTTCTGACTTACTTCACTCTGTATGACAGACTCTAGGTCCATCCACCTCACTACAAATAACTCAATTTCATTTCTTTTTATGGCTGAGTAATATTCCATTGTATATATGTGCCACATCTTCTTTATCCATTCATCTGTTGGTGGACATTTAGGTTGGTTCCATGTCCTGCTATTGTAAATGGTGCTTCAATGAACATTGTGGTGCATGTCTCTTTTTGAATTATGGTTTTCTCAGGGTATATGCCCAGTAGTGGGGTTGCTGGGTCGTATAGTAGTTCTATTTTTAGTTTTTTAAGGAACCTCCATACTGTTTTCCATAGTGGTTGTATCAATTTACATTCCCACCAACAGTGTAGGAGACTTCCCTTTTCACCACACCCTTTCCAGCAATTATTGTTTCTAGCTGTTTTGATAATGGCCGTTCTGACTGGCATGAGGTGATAGCTCATTGTAGTTTTGATTTGCATTTCTCTAATAATTAGTGATGTTGAGCATCTTCTCATGTGCCTCTTGGCCATCTGTATGTCTTCCTTGGTGAAATGTCTAAGTCTTCTGCCCATTTTTTAACTTGATTGTTTTTTTGATATTGAGCTCCATGAGCTGTTTGTATAGTTTTTAGATTAATCCTTTGTTGTTTCATTTGCAAATATTTTCTCCCACTCTGAGTGTTGTCTTTTTGTCTTGTTTATGGTTTCCTTTGCTGTGCAAAAGCTTTTAAGTTTAATTAAGTCCCATTTGTTTATTTTTGTTTTCATTTCTGTTACTCTAGGAGGTGGGTCAAAAAAGATCTTGCTGTGGTTTATGTCAAAGAGTGCTTTTCCTATGTTTTCCTCTAAAAGTTTTATAGTGTCTGGTCTTACATGTAAGTCTTTAATCCATTTGGAGTTTATTTTTGTGTATGGTGTTAGGTAGTGTTCTAATTTCATTCTTTTACATGTAGCTGTCCAGTTTTTCCACCACCAATTATTGAAGAGGCTGTCCTTTCTCCATTGTATGTTCTTGCCTCCTTTGCCATAAATTAGGTGCCCATATGGGTGTGGGTTTTTCTCTGGGCATTCTATCCTGTACCATTGATCTATATTTCTTTTCTTGTGCCAGTACCATACTGTCCTGATTACTGTAACTTTGTGGTATAATTTGAAGTCGGGGAGCCTGATTCCTCCAACTCCTTTTTCTTTCTCAAGATTGCTTTGGCTGTTTGGGTTCTTCTATGTTTCCATACAAATTGTAAGATTTTTTGTTCTAATTCTGTGAAGAATGCCATTGGTAGTTTGATAGGGATTGCATTGAATCTGTAGATTGCTTTGAGTAGTATAGTCATTTTAACAATATTGATTCTTCCAATCCAAGAACATGGTATATTTCTCCCTCTGTTTATGTCATCTTTGATTTCTTTCATCAGTGTTTTATAGTTTTCTGAGTACAAGCCTTTCGCCTCCTTAGGCAGGTTTATTCCTAGGTATTTTATTCTTTTTGTTGTAGTGGTAAATGGGAGTGTTTCCTTAATTTCTCTTTCTGATTTTTCGTTGTTGGTGTATAGAAACGCCAGAGATTTCTGTGCATTAATTTTGTATCCTGCAACTTTATGAAATTCATTGATTAGTTCTAGTAGTTTTCTGGTGGCATCTTTAGAATTTTCTATGTATAGTATCATGTCATTGGCAAACAGTGACAGTTTTACTTCTTCTTTTCCAGTTTGTATTCCTTTTATTTCTTTTTCTTCTCTGACTGCTGTGGCTAGAACTTCCAAAACTATGTTGAATAAGAGTGGCAAGAGTGGACATCCTTGTCTTGTTCCTGATCTTAGAGGAAATACTTTCAGTTTTTCCATTGAGTATGATGCTTGCTGTGGGTTTGTCATATATGGCCTTTATTATATTGAGGTAGGTTCCCTCTATGCCCATTTTCTGGAGAGTTTTTATCATAAATGGGTGTTGAATTTTGTCAAAAGCTTTCTTTGCATCTCCTGAGATGATCATATGGTTTTTATTCCTTAATTTGTTAAAGTGGTGTATCACATTGATCAATTTGCATATATTGAGGAATCCTTGCATCCCTGGGATAAATCCCACTTGATCATGGTGTATGATCCTTTTAATGTGCTGTTGGATTCTGTTTGCTAGTATTTTGTTGAGGATTTTTGCATCTATGTTCATCAGTGATATTGGTCTGTAATTTTCTTTTTTTGTGATATCTTTTTGTGGTTTTGGTATCAGGGTGATGGTGGCTTCATAGAATAAATTTGGGAGTGTTTCTCTCTCTGCAGTTTTTTGGAAGAGTTTGAGAAGGATCAGTGTTAGGTCTTCTCTAAATGTTTGATAGAATTCACCAGTGAAGCCATCTGGTCCTGGACTTCTGTTTGTTGGAAGGTTTTTAATTACGGTTTCAATTTCATAACTTGTGATAGGTCTGTTTATATTTTCTAATTCTTCCTGGTTCAGTCTTGGAAAATTGTACCTTTCCAAGAATTTGTCCATTTCTTCCAGGTTGTCCATTTTATTGGCATATAGTTGTTTGTACTAGTCTCTTATAATCCTTTGTATTTCTGCAGTGTCAGTTGTGATTTCTCCTCTTTCATTTCTAATTTTATTGATTTGCATCCTCTCCCTTTTTTTCTTGATGAGTCTGGCTAAGGGTTTATCAATTTTGTTTATCTTCTCAAAGAACCAGCTTCTAGTTTTATTGATCTTTGCTATTGTTTCTTCGTTTCTATTTCATTTATTTCTGCTCTGATCTTTATGATTTCTTTCCTTCTACTGACTTTGGGTTTTCTTTGTTCTTCTTTCTCTAGTTGTTTTCAGTGTAGGGTTAGATTGTTTATTTGAGATTTTTCTTGTTTCTTGGAGTGAGATTGAATTGCTGTAAACTTTCCTCTTAGAACTGCTTTTGCTGGATCCCATAGGTTTTGGGTTGTCGTGTTTTTGTTGTCATTTGTTTCTATGTATTTTTAAATTTCTTCTTTGATTTCTTCAGTGATTTCTTGGTTATTTAGTAGCGCACTGTTTAACCTCCATGTTTTTGTGTTGTTTACAGTTTTTTTCCTGTAATGGATTTCCAATCCCATAGAGTTGTGGTCAGAAAAGATGCTTGATACGACCTCAAATTTTTTAAATTTTCCGAAGCTTCATTTGTGACCCAAGAGGTGATCTATCCTGGAGAATGTTCTGTGTGCACTTGAGAAGAAAGTGTATTCTTCCACTTTTGGGTGGAATGTTCTATAAATATCAGTTAGATCTATCTGATCTGTTGTGTCATTTAAAGCTTGTGTTTCCTTATTTATTTTTTGTTTGGATGATCTGTCCATTGGTATAAGTGGGGTGTTAATGTCGCCTACTATTATTGTGTTACTGTCAATTTCTCCTTTCATGGTTGTTAACATTTTGCCTTATGTATTGAGGTGCTCCTATGTGGGTGCATAAACATTCATAATTGTTATATCTTCTTCTTGGATTGATCCTTTGATCATTATGTAGTGTCCCTCCTTATCTCTTGTAACATTCTTTACTTGAAAGTCTATTTTATCTTATACGAGCATTGCTCCTCCAGCTTTGTTTTGATTTCCATTTGCATGGAATATCTTTTTCCATCTCATCACTTTCAGTCTGTATGTGTCCCTAGGTCTGAAGTGCATCTCTTGTAGACAGCATATATATGGGTCTTGTTTTTGGATCCTTTCGGCCAGTATGTGTCTTTTGGTTGGGGCATTTAATCCATTTACATTCAAGGTTATTATCGATATGTATGTTCCTATTATCATTTTCTTAATGGTTTCAGGTTTGTTTTTGTGGGTCTTTTTCTTCTTTTGTGTTTCCCACTTAGAGAAGTTTGTTTAGCATTTGTTGCAAAGCTGGTTTTTGTGGTGCTGAATTCTCTTAGCTTTTGCTTGTCTGAAAAGCTTTTGACATCTCCATAGAATTTGAGTGAGATTCTTGCTGGGTAGAGGAATCTTGGTTGTAGATTTTTCTCTTTCACCACTTTAAGTATATCCTGCCATTCCCTTCTGGCCTGCAGAGTTTCCACTGAAAAATCAGCTGATAACCTTATGGGGATTCCTTTGTATGTTATTTTTTGTTTTTCCCTTGCTGCTTTTAATATTTTTTCTCTGATTTCAATTTTTGTTAGTTTGATTAATATGTGCCTTTGTGTGTTTTTCCTAGGGTTTATCCTGTATGGGACTCTCTGTGCTTCCTGGACTTGACTGTTTCCTTTCCCATGTTAGGGAAGTTTTCCACTATAATCTCTTCAAATATTTTCTTAGTCCCTTTCTTTTTCTCTTCTTCTTCTGGGACCCCTATAATTCAAATGTTGGTACGTTTAGTGTTGTCCGAGAGGTCTCTGGGATTGTCTTCAATTCTTTTCATTCTTTTTTCTTTATTCTGCTCCTCAGCAGTTATTTACACCATTTTGTCTTCCAGCTCACTTATTCGTTCCTCTGCCTCCATTATTCTGTTATTGATTCCTTCTAGTGTATTTTTCATTTCAGTTATTGTGTTGTTCATTTTTGTTTGTTCTTTAGTTCTTCTAGATCCTTGTTAAACATTTCTTATATTTTCCCAATCCGTGCTTCCATTCTATTTCCGAGATTCTGGATCATCTTTGTTATCATTACTCTGAATTCTTTTTCAGGTAGATTGCCTCTCTCCTCTTCATTTATTTGGTCTTGTAGGTTTTTACCTTGCTGCTTCATCATCTGTGACTTTTTTTTTTTTAAATATTTGTTTATTTATTTATTTATTTATGGCTGTGTTGGGTCTTCGCCTCTGTGCGAGGGCTCTCTCCAGCTGCGGTAAGTGGGAGCCACTCTTCATCGCGGTGCACAGGCCTCTCATTATCTCGGCCTCTCTTGTTGCGGAGCACAGGCTCCAGACGCGCAGGCTCAGTGATTGTGGCTCATGGGCCTAGTTGCTCTGCGGCATGTGGGATCCTCCCAGACCAGGGCTCGAACCCGTGTCCCCTGCATTGGCAGGCAGATTCTCAACCACTGCGCCACCAGGGAAGCCCCATGACATATTTTCTTGCCATCTCATTTTTTTTTTTTTTTTTAAATGAGTGGGATTGTGTTTCTGTTTTACTGGTTGTTTGGCCTGAGGCTTCCAACACTGGAGTTTTTAGGCTATTGCGTAGAGCTGGGTCTTGGTGCTGAGATGAGGACCTCTGTGAGACCTCACTCCGATGAATATTCCCTGGGGTCTGAGGTTCTCTGTTAGTCCAGTGGTTTGGACTTAGAGCTCCCACCGCAGGAGCTTCTGCCCGACCCCGGGCTCGCCAACCAGGTTCTTGCAAGCCACCTGGGGCGGCAAAAAAAGAAAAAAAGAACAATAACAAAGTAAAAAATAAAATTAGATTAGGAAACTAACAGGTATGTTAGAAAGAATGTAAAAATAGAAATATAGATGAGTCAACAATGGAAGATACATCAGTACCACAATAGTAAAAAAGAGGAGGAGGGAAAAGAAAAATAAAAGAAAAAGGGTGGGGGGAAAGGCCTTGGCTGTGGAGAGCGGGGGCCTAAGCAAGGACAAGGTTTGGGTGGTGGGTGGGGCCTATGCTCAGGACCCACAGGGCTGGAAAAGACCCTTGGGGCTGTGTGGGGTGGGGTTTAGTCTCAAGGAACAGAAGGGGCCCAGCCATGCACCCACGCCTGGTCTCAGAGGGCAGGGGACCTCACCTGGGTGCCCAGCAGCCTTCCTGGGCTCGAGTGGGCAGGGCAAACTCTCTCCTCTCCTCTACTGCTGCTCTGGTCTGGGGTCTGGGAGGGTCCCTCCCAAGGGAGGGTCCCTCTCACCTGCTCTCTTGATCTCCCCAGCCTCCCTCCTATGCCCCTAGGAACCACGTGGTTTGGAGGGGGCCTTGAGGGCAGGGGATCGGCCTGGGAGCTCAGCAGTTTCCCCAGCCCCACTGGGCCAGGTGATCGCCCTCCGCCCCTCTCCCACTCTTCCGGGAGAGTCCCTCCAACCTGCCTCTCCTGATCTCCCTGACCTTATGGGCGCTGATCTTGTCAGCCTCCACTTCTCCTCCCCCTCAGTCCCTCTATGTCCTACTGGTTCACTCTGGGTGCCTCCTGTCTCCTTGGGCGTCAGAGTTCCCTTCTTGTCTTTTTGATAATAGCCATTCTATCAGGTGCGAGGTGATATCACATTGTGGTTTTGATTTGCATTTCCCTGATGATTAGTGATGCTGAGCATGTTTTCATGTACCTATTGGCCATCTGTATGTCTTCTTTGGAAAAATATCTATTCAGGTCCTCTGCCCATTTTTTTAGTCAGATTGTTTTTTTCACTATTGGTAGTTTTATGAGTTCTTTTATGTATTTTGGATATTAGCCCCTTACCAGATATATTATTTGCAAATATTTTCTCCCATTCAGGAGGTTAACTTTTCATTTTGTTGATGGAGACTATAAATTCTTTATGGAAAAGAATTACATTTCTTATATTTAACCTTAAATCTTTTGGTACTGTACTAGGTCTTGGCTACTGAAAATGTGAGTCTTAGACTGACCACATTGGCATCACCTCTAAGTTTGTTAGGAATACAGGATCTCAGGGCTCACCTTAGATCTATTGAATCAGAATATTTTATCATTTTCTCCTGACGAATGTGTGCACCTAAAATTTAATTAACACAGTGCTGGGGGATACAGTGTACCATAGCACAAGGTTTCTCAAATGTAATTAAAGGATCATCAGTAGTAGAATCATTGAATTTGGGTTAGGGTGATTGGTAGTGGTGGCAGTAATGATTGGTGGTGGCTTATGAGTTTGTAAAAATTCACTTTCTTTGGCTTCATCTCAGAACCTGCTAAAAATGATAGCATTCATGTTTCTGTATTTTTAACAAGTTCTTCAAGTGATTCTTTTTTTTTAAAATTAATTAATTAATTAATTAATTAATTAATTTTTGGCTATGTTGGGTTTTCATTTCTGTGCGAGGGCTTTCTCTAGTTGTGGCGAGCGGGGGCCACTCTTCATCGCGGTGCGCGTGCCTCTCACTGTCACGGCCTCTCTTGTTGCGGAGCACAGGCTCCAGACGCGCAGGCTCAGTAATTGTGGCTCACGGGCCTAGTTGCTCCGTGGCATGTGGGATCTTCCCAGACCAGGGCTCGAACCCGTGTCCCCTGCATTGGCGGGCAGATTCGCAACCACTGTGCCACCAGGGAAGCCCAATGAATCTTATTCTAATAGAAGTTTGAGAAGAGTCTGGGTGAAGTGTCCAACCTCCTTTATAATATGGGATAATGATAGTACCCATCTATTTGACTTACAGAGCTGCTAGAAGGGTTGCATGAGATCATGTATGCACAGTGCTTAGCACACTCCTTGATGCCTAGTAATCATCTGGTGCTATTAGCTGCTAATAGCTGGAACACATACTTGTTGTTCAATAAATGCATGTCTGCCTTATAAAGTTGCTGGCAATGCAAAGATTATTTTCACTTTCTTTATCATCTTCTTATTTACTCCTTGCCCAAAATATATTTTGTTATTTTTTTCTTCCTCTTTTTCTTCCCTAAGACTTTTCTTTTTCTGTATCCTTTGTAATATCCTCCATAGTGTTTAGTATGAGGAAGTTTCTTGATAAACTTGGTTGCATGATACATTTGCTGACTTTAGTAATAAGAGATACGAAGGAGCAGCAGGGCAGAGAAAGAAAATACTGTGACCCTGAGAGCAGGAGTGTAAGGAAGACGATATGTAGATAATCAAGAAGCATGCTTTTGTAGCCAGTTTGAAGAGGTAGCCACAAATCAGTAGGCTCTTAGAGTCAAGGTAAAGTGGACGCAGCATTTTTGTAGTCACCTAGTCATGGAAACTAACAGTCTGGACTGAACTTAAAATCTTCTGACTCGAGTGTGCCTCCAACTATATTTTTCCTAAATTATTTTCAAAGGTCATGTATTTTAGGTCCTCAAACTTTCATATCATTAAATGTTTAATTGGTATAAAAGTCAAGGTTTCCACATGGAAAGAAGTTGTGTGCCACAGAGAAGGAAAAGTGCAAGGTATGTTTTAATAGAAATTGTAAAGTAATTTTACTAGAGCAGAAAGTTCAAAGTTAAGAGTAGATTGATTTAAAACAGGTTGGTTTGTATCACATCCTTATCTAAATACATTTGAATAGGTTAATCTTGCATTTGTAAGAAAATCTGAACTCTCTTCTATCCCAACAAGGCCTTCTGGATGGGCTTCTGCCTACATTTCCAACCTCATGTCTTAGCACCAATTCCCTAGTTCACTGCTCTAGCCAGATCTCCTTTCCAAGCCTTGGGCAGACCATGTGGAAGTTACTAAATAGATACTTATTAAATTAACTGATTGGATGGATAAGTAAATGCATGATAAATGGATGCATGTTATGTAAAATGAATGAAGAGTGTTTGCTTTATTTTTTAAATATTTATTTATTTATTTATTGCTGCACCTTGCAGCATGTGAGATCTTAGTTCCCCAACCAGTGATTGAACCCATGCCCCCTGTAGTGGAAGTGTGGAGTCCTAACCACTGGACCTCAAGGAAATTCCCTGTTTTGCTTTATTTTTCCTTTAACTAAATCTGTGCCTACAGAATTGAATTTGAATAAAATTGAAAACAAAAGCATTTCCTAGTATAAATAGTGATATTGATAGAATTGGAAAGCTTTGTCTGTAAGACTATATCATTTTCCCTGTAACCAAGTCCCCTTTTATGAATCTGAGCTTCGGTTTCTCATTCTATAAAAATAAATCTACTTTATTTAATTAATCAGTTTCCTTCCAAAAGAAACATTTGCTTGCTTCAGTTATTCCTTGTTATTTTTGATTGAAACTCAGCTAATTTTCAAGAGTATCTTGATCTATACCTAAATGCATTTCAACTGGATATTTTTTATTAATTTGTGTAAAAATGGGGAAGAAACTTTTTTTCTAACTAAATTCATGGAAGGTTTGAATTGACAATTAGAAAGTTATTTTAGCGTTCTTCAGTTATTTTTTTAATTAGCAACCTCTACACTGGCAACCTCAAAATGTTAAACATGGAGATTTAAGCTGCAAAAAAAGGTCTGGGTTTAGGTTTGAATGAATCCAGAAATATCAACAAAGTATTTTTTTTTACCACAAGCAGATACTTTATCAGAGCCAATTCTATTGGACTGTCCTTTCTTCTTACCTTATAAATTAATTCTTCTGGTAGATGACCTGGTTTGGAAACAAGGTAAATAAAAATAACCTTTATGCTTGTTGGATCAGCTCTTTATAAACAGATGATTATGTAAGCACAACAGGGCATGCATTGCTAAACTTTAAGCTAACTGTGGTAAGTCTCTAGAACTTACTTTGTGCCAAAGGCAGCTGGCCCATTGCAAGGGTATTTTTATCCACAGAGAAGTATATCTACAGAAAATGTTCACATGTCACTGAAAATTTTTTTTGTGCTGCTGTCCTACAGTTGGACACCACAAATACAAATTAGGAGACTCTGTAAACCAGATGTTCTGACTCTGTGGTAGTATTTAGTGGTCTGTGGATGAATGTTTGAGGGTCC